>NW_015649998.1:1569287-1591587 GCF_001515625.1 Sinocyclocheilus rhinocerous
GAAAGAAAGAAAGAAAGAAAGAAAGAAAGAAAGACTCATACAGGTTTTGGAAAGACTCGAGGGGGTGAGACAGAATTTTGTCAGTGTGAAGTCTGTGAAGATGAGGAAATTTGTTTGTCCATTAATTTTAGTGGCTTGCCAAAATGGGAGAAATGATGAGGAAGTATATAAATCCTGCCTGTGGAAGAAGAGGGAAAGAACAGAGCATGCCTGGGCTCTCAGTGGAGGCGGTGATGAAGCGATGACTCCCTAGGTGAGAGTGGTATTGACCTGTCAATGTCTACGATGGCTTTAATGGCCTTTCTAGCGGTGTTAGCACCTTCACACTTGGGCTAAATGTGCCCTGTTCCAAACAGTACAACAATATGCATGCTCTAACACGCACCCTGTTAGGATGTATTTTTGTAGATAGCAAGAAAATTTTTTATATTGTAAATTTAAAACACTTGATACCTGAAATTACAATTTAAAATGTGCTATCTTTGCTCATAGGAAGCCTGGGCAGAGTTTTTTTAGTTAATCACCTGAACTGTAAATTTGACTAATTATACAAGAACAAACTGTTACAAGCCCACAGTTCATTAGCGCTGTAGCACTCTAAATAAGTAAATAAAATATAAATACATGTATGTATGTGTGTGTGTGTGTATATATATATATATACATATGTATACATACTATACATATACACAGTATACAACAGTTCTTTCTGGTCCTCGAATCTGGTTGGCTGATAAGAGTGCGATATTAGAGTGATAGCAGAACGGAGCTCCAACAACTGTTTCACTGTTTGTAACTATCACTCCACTTGTGCTAGTTCTCACAGCAAGTGTCATGGCAGATACACAAATCCACTGTAATTTTAAAAATATTACTGTTTTTGTGTCACAGAATGCAGTTTTAAGAGGTTTTCAGGTGAGAATGTACTTGTTTATAGTTCAAATATGCAGTTTGTTAATAAAGATAATGTCTATTTGAAAATTTGCTTCAGCGTTTTTGGACATGTGAGCTCCAGGGCGTCAGCAGCCATTCAGCGCTCATGAACCCACTGAGAGCAGCCTCACCTCGGCCAGATCCGCTGGCTCTGATGCCTCTATAGTGTTTAAACGGGAGATATAATTCGTTTTGGGTAAATCTAACTGGCAGTCTTTAGTCTGAATAATCTATTATTTGTTCCAGAGCAAAGTTATTTTTACTTTTAACAACAGCTTGTAAGATGCAGGCAACAAATGCACTGAGCAGAGCTGTCATCGGAAATCACCATTAACAGATGAAAGGATAGTATGACAAAGAGCCTGAGCCTTCCTCGGTGGACATTCAAACCAATGTTTTATTGTGAATATGAGACTGAGCTAAAGAATGAACGCCGTATCAGATGCAGGTAATTACACTCGGTCAGTCAATCTCTCTCTCATAATACTCGACTCTACATAATACACCTTTTAATACAGTAATACAATAAGCTTTCAGTGAAGCAACTCAACGTTCCATCGTTACTAGTTCTAATGTGACGGTTTGGAATTAGTAACGGAGGCTTGGGCTCAGCTGTTAAACTGCACAACTTTAGATTTGAATCTGTGGCGGAAGGAAGTAGTTCTGCACAAAAGCGGGTTTTTAAAGACACTCTGTTGTTGTTTCTTATGTATTTACATAGGAAATTATATATATATATATATTTTTTTTTTTAATATATATATATTATGTATTTACATAAGAAATTATATATATATATATATTTTTTTTTTTAATATATATATATGAGCAATATCACACTCATAGCTGTGAGTTATGGCTCACAGTGAGTTATGCGAGTATCGGCATGCTGTAATTATCAGCCGTGCCAATATACATCCATATCTCACATCTACTCATGTGATATTGCTCATATATAACAATTTTCTTAAAAAAATATTATATAATTTCTTCAACATGCACAGTGGCTTTGTGGTTCCAGATGGTGTAGTTACAACATCTACCAGCAGGGGCTAAACGGGCCATGCTAACCAGACAATCACTGACCCTCTAACATGTCCTATCTGAAAACTGTGCATAAAGTCTAGGTCTTGAGAGAGGTCATCTATGACAGGATTTATGTATTTAATACAGACACGTTACGGCTTTCAGAACAGGCTCATCCGATAAGAATAATGGAAATATCAGGGAAAACAGCCCGAAGGGTACAGAGAGACTAAACGCATCAATGTGATCGTCAGAGGTGGGGGAGGAGCAGGGGCGGATGAAAAAATGATGTATTGCTGAGGTTCTAATCATTCGTGAAAGGGTAGGCTGTGCCTATCCCAGTCACTGGGGCTCAAAGGCCAAATGTAAGGAGCTTTGGATAGGATATGAGATTTGGTGTAAATAGCGTAGAACGGTGTATGACACTCATTCACATACCCATATAGGAAGAACTGCTGTCAACAAGGGAAGGTCAAGTGTGCCCTCAACCACTCTATGGTTTTTAGAAATGATTGCACATTCTTTAAGATCTAGGTCAATGGGATTATGAATTAATTTTTCATTGCACATGTCAGAACAAAAGAGCTTGAATCAAAAAGGAAGGAAAGCAGAGTGGCTCTGCATACACTTGAGGGTAGTTCCATGTGATTTTGGGAAAACTGGTGCGTAGGAACAGAGCAGAATAAATTAATACTCACCCACGATTTCGCTGGATTCTTTGTTGTAAAGTTTCTTATTCCAGTACAGCATTCTCAAAAAAGGAAATGAGGTCAGCAGCACCAGACAGATTCCCAGGAACATGTAACCCGTAAAGGCCGCAAAGTCAATCCCCTAGAGGAAGAAGAGGGCGGGTTAATTTTCAGCCTTTTAAAAATTGTGCAATTAATTTGCTGTGGTTGGGGGAGGAGCAGGGGCGGATGAAAAAATGATGTATTGCTGAGGTTCTAATCATTCGTGAAAGGGTAGGCTGTGCCTATCCCAGTCACTGGGGCTCAAAGGCCAAATGTAAGGAGCTTTGGATAGGATATGAGATTTGGTGTAAATAGCGTAGAACGGTGTATGACACTCATTCACATACCCATATAGGAAGAACTGCTGTCAACAAGGGAAGGTCAAGTGTGCCCTCAACCACTCTATGGTTTTTAGAAATGATTGCACATTCTTTAAGATCTAGGTCAATGGGATTATGAATTAATTTTTCATTGCACATGTCAGAACAAAAGAGCTTGAATCAAAAAGGAAGGAAAGCAGAGTGGCTCTGCATACACTTGAGGGTAGTTCCATGTGATTTTGGGAAAACTGGTGCGTAGGAACAGAGCAGAATAAATTAATACTCACCCACGATTTCGCTGGATTCTTTGTTGTAAAGTTTCTTATTCCAGTACAGCATTCTCAAAAAAGGAAATGAGGTCAGCAGCACCAGACAGATTCCCAGGAACATGTAACCCGTAAAGGCCGCAAAGTCAATCCCCTAGAGGAAGAAGAGGGCGGGTTAATTTTCACCCTTTTAAAAATTATGCAATTAATTTGCTGTGGTATTTCATGAAATCTATTCTAAGCACCAAGTAGAGATCACATCTACTTTACTGGCTCTCCATATAATGTGGATGGAGGCCTTGATTACATTTCATCAACAGAATCATGTTCAGCATTTTAATGCTTGTATCTTTATGCATTTAAACACTTATATAAGATTAAAATGAGCACCTGCATGTGGCACAAATCCTCTTAAAATGCTCTTGACTATTTATTAATTTTCATTCATATCAAGAGCACACAGCCCTCTCTGCTGAACATCTAGCTTCAGATGATATTTTCTTGCCTGTGCAGCCCACCCCATCTTTCATCATAACCAGATGGCATCACATTTTCAAATGGCACCACTGATAGAGATATGTAAAATAGATCCGTGTGGCCTGAAATCTAATCCCACGACTTATCTTTCAATACATCGCTGGTGTATAACCCATGAGGTATCTTTGCTTGTTTACATGGGGACATATGTGTACATAATTAGTACAAAGACATTCTACAAAGAATTCTACAGTTCACAAATGTGACCCTGGACCACAAAACCAGTCATAAGGGTAAATTTTTCGGAAAAAAAGCTGAATAAATAAGCTTTCCATTGATTTATGGTTTGTTAGGATAGGACAATATTTGGCCGAAATACAACTAGAATGAAAATCTGGAATCTGAGGGTGCAAAAAAATTTAAATATTGAGAAAATGGCCTTTAAAGTTGTCCAAATGAAGTTCTTAGCAATGCATATTACTAATCAAAAATTAAGTTTTTAATATTATTTACAGTAGGAAATGTACAAAATATCTTCATGGAACATGATTTACTTAATATACTAATGATTTTTGGCATAAAATAAAAATCAATCATTTTGACCAATACAATGTATTTTTGGCTATTGCTACAAATATACCCCAGCAACTTAAGACTGGTTTTGTGGTCCAGGGTCACAAATTGCTTTACTGTTTAAATTGTGCTTAGTGAGAAGTCTATAACAGGCTATTTAATGGCAGGCTACCATTGTGACATTTTAGCACCAATATAATTTTAACAAGAGGTCAACAGGTGTTAAATAAACTGTGCTTTTTTTCTTGGGCAATAATTAGGGCTGGGCAAAAAAAATCGATTTTTCGATATATCGTTTTTTAAAATGTGGTCGATTCAATATCGATTCTAATAATAATGGCAAAAATGTTTTATTGTAGCCAAGACTTTATTTTTTGTACCTATACAGAAATGGACCATGAGAAATGAAAAATTAGTAAAAAAAAATGTGACAACTAGAACCAGTCTCTTCTATTTTGTAAAGGAACTGGCAAGATACAAGATAATTGCATCCCTGTTGTAGTTCGGCTCCCCGCATTGCTCAGGCTTGGCAAAAACCCAGGACTTAGAGGTACTTCTTAGAAACTAAACAAAAGGCCGGTAAAAATGAGGGGAGGGGACACTGATGCTTTTGGTTTTTGGCAGTATAACCTCCCTAAAGCAGCTCAAGGTACTAAATCCTCCACTTATAAAACAAAACCATAAGGTACTAAATCCTCCACCCATAAAACAAAATCACGATTGAAAGGATAAACATGGTCTTGTATTATTTGGAAAAATAAAAATTAAGATGCTAGTAAGCAAACAACAAACAAACAACATGTCCAATCTCAGATGCCAAAATGAGACAAATGTGAATGGAGACAAAGAGACGTGAAGACTGGTATACAGTGACCTCTACAGGAGATCAGGAATAAAGAGTGAGTGAGTGAGTGAGAGAGAGAGAGAGAGAGAGAGAGAGAGAGAGAGAGGGGGGCATTCAGAAGAACACACATCCATTTGTGTACTCTCAATTAGATTTGTAAGGAAAGCGTTTTAAAGGAAAGAACATTGAATTATTATTTGGATTATTTAACCACATTATAAAGAGAAAAATACACTGAAAAGACAGGGAGGACAAAAGAAAGGACCACTGCAAGACGAGGGGAAACCCCGTGTATATAAAGAAAAGTTCACTCAAAAATGTATCATTTCATCATTTATTCACCCTCATTGCAAAAAGTGATGTCTGATTTGTGAAAAGATCAAATCTGATCTTTTCAGTGTATCTGCTGATCCATTTAAAAAAATTTCACAAATCAACCTGATCAGGTTCTTGAATTCAACTCACTGATTCAGTCGTAGTGGTTCCAGCATTCAGTCTGGGATAACATGAGGGTTCAAGTAAAGGCTGATATATTGAAAGATTCAGGAAAATAAAATATTAATATTACTTTAAAATGAACCAGCCTTTCTTAACTGAACATATTCTATCACAAGGTTTTTGGGATCATTTGATTTAAAAATAATTTAGGAATAGTGCAGTGCATCTAAAAGTCAAGGGTTTCACTCCAATGTCTGAACCTACTGAAAATAAGAGATATCCTTATACAGACTCATTGGGGAAAGCTGGGCTAGTGGGGATCTGTCGATAACATTTCATTAAAGCGGTCCTCTGCTTTATTCCTCATGGATTTCCTGCGCTGTTGAGCTGTATGCCCTATCATATAGAGCAGATGCATAAGTCCTCATTACTTTGTCAGTAATGCAGCTGCAGACAATAGGCAGTGTTTGGGGATTTTTCTTTGTAGATTCTCTTGTTTTGTCCTGAAGGCAGGCATGTTGTGATAATGACTTAGACATAAGGTGTAAATAAGACCTCCCCTTACTCCATTTCTGTTGTCACTGTCCCACTTTTATCAGCCAAGAAAGTAACTTCAAAAAGCAATGAGAAGAGGGAATGAGAAATCTCTATGCAAAAGGACCTTCACTGTTGGCGCTAGCTGATTAGTGAGCAGTCAGGGGCCACGGTCAAACCAGAGTCCGCCAAAGCCTGTCTGCCTGGGGCCAGGAGAAGCACTGATTGGCAGCTGAGATTTCTGGGAGTGTGACTGACGGCCCAGCAGATGCCAGAGAGAGAGAGCACAGGGTATATGAGATGTCTCCTTAGAGACCCTGAAACACTCCTTCTGCCCAGGCTCAAATGTCTGATCTACAGAGAGCTCCACAGATGGATGCTTGACTGACCAAATGGCAACATCCCTGCTGTAGTGATCCTGTCGAGACTGAAGGGGGGCCCATTTCGACTCGCACAGCCCAAACAAACAGAGAAACACAAGCAAATAAACAAAGAGGCCACAAGTACAAGATGTTCCGTCATGACTGACCGCTGCCAGAGAAATGTCAGATGGAGAGGGTTCGCACGGTCATGGAAAACCTGGAAACTTTGGAGGTTTTAAAAATTGTGAGCCTGGATAAGTCAGGGAAATTAATAAAATCATAAATCATTTCTGACCATTTTCTACCATCTACCACTCATTCGCTCTCTAACAATCCTTTGATAAAACTATGAAAAACCTAATTAAAAAAAAGTATGAATTTGGTCATTCAAATTGTGACTTGTTTCTGAAAAAAAAAGTGATAGCACACATTTTTATTATTACAAATAAATGTTGTTTTATGGTACAAAAAAAAAGTATTATGGTTTGATATTGAAGAATGGAGTAAAATTGCTTGAATATTCTGCTTTGCCATGACAGGAATACATTTTATTTTAAAATATACTAAAATAGAAAACAATTATTTTAAATTGCAATAATATTTCACAATATGTTTTTTTCTGTATTTATAATCAAATAAATGCAGCCTTGGTGAGCATAAAAGACTTCTTTCAAAACCATCTTACAGATTACATTATTTGCTTTTTTGTAAGTCAAGGTAGTGCATAAAATCTTTTGAAGTTGTGGATTAGTAAAGCACAGTGCTTTTTATTAAGCTGTATGGCGCCATGTCATCCATCTATTTGTATGGCAGAGCTTCCATTCAGAATCCAGTGGCTCTAAAGATCTTGAGGCTGATTGGAGCTTAATAAACGGATTAAGTGACTGCTAGAGAAGGTGGTGGCTTCACTAGACTCAAATTAAATCCTTGGCTATATACAAGCAAACAGACATGAGTCACACAAAAATGCAAACACTCATTCATTTACATATAAAGCAGAAAACAACAGTATACCCAGAATGATTCAAGCTAGTTTAAAGTCTGCAAATAAAATAAAATAAAATAAAATAAAATACAATGATACCTCAAGACACTAATATTAATGTCAGGTACAGAAATACATTTATATTTTTAGAAAAATCGCCTAAAAAACTTTTAAGCTTATACAAAGGATCAGTAAACTACATTACACCACCTTATGTGCACACACACACCATAAAATAACCTGTTTGAACCAGCTTAAAAATAGTTTTGGATCAGTCATTCACGGAGAGCCCAGAGTTTCATCGACTCCTTCCTCTATTGCATCAGGAACCCGAGTCCTCAGACGCATGCATAGACATGTGTAAACCAGAAAAGTGTTTCATAATACAGGGAATCTCTTAGTAATGCTATAAAAGTGGTATTTTATGTGACTAACTTTAAGACCCAGCTAAATAGGTACCAAATCAATGCACACAGCAATCAACAAATGAGCAAGTATTGAACTGCATACATGTGTGGGTGTCATTTTTTGCACATGAAGTTGTATCTCCATTCATCATCTGCATGTTGTCAACACAAACAGAAGCCCTCTCAAATATAAACAAATCTGGCCCGTGTAACACAGAGATAACACAAACCACTGCATCCATATCAATAATTGCAGCAGATGCAATCTCTCCCTGCGGAACAGAATGGATGAATCTGTCCAGCACTTCACACACTCCTCTGTGTATCCACTACAGGAGCATATTTATCACTGTACGTCCTGACGGAAAGCAAAAATTATGTTTATAAAGTAGTAAATTTAGAGCAGGGGGGGCTTCAGTACGTTTGATGGGTTCCACCCTCCAGAGATTTAGGCCTGTCAGAAATGCAAGTTTATGGATATTGGGTTTTTCAGAAACTTCCCACTCTCAATTGTAGCCCAGCAGGAAGTGACCTTGATGTGGAAAATATAACTTGAGCATGATTACCGCTGCATCATCCTGTGCAGCAGCCGGTTTGACAGGCAAGGACGATGTTTCTACTGAGCCACAAATTAACTCAAGCCCCACAGCGATTTCAGCTCTGAAAGCCAGCTGAAGAAACAACAATTTAAACCAGGCACCTTTCTGTCGCTGATGGAAGAGTGTGAGGAATAACTAAATTAAAAACTGTGATAGCAACTATTGAACTTCTCATGAAATATTTAAGTCGCCCTCGTTGATGGGTTTTAATGGGTTTAATTACCTTTTTTTAACAAAGAATACAGTAAGACTTTACAATAAGGTTCAGTTAGTTAACATTAGTTAACTATGTTAAAAATGAATGAAAAATACTTTTACAGCATTTGTTAATCTAGAATAATGGGTCACACTTTCTTGCTATTAACAAACCATTAACTAAAACTTTTAATTTGCAGCTTATTAATAGTTAGGTAGTTGTTACGTTTAGATATTGGGTGGGATTATGGTCATGCAGAATATGTGCTCTGTAAGTACTAATAAACAGCCAATATGTTTATAATAGGCATGCTAATAAGCAACTTGTTAATAGTGAGAACTGGTCCCTATACTAAAATGTCACAGAATAATGTTAATTCTGCATATAGTAATACATTTTAATATTTGATTTTCATTTGTTAACATTGGTTTATTAACAAACATGAATTCACAGTGAATACACTGTTCTTTAACTATTACATACAATAATAAATGTTCTAAGTCCGCTGTCCATCCATTTTTGCACTAGATCTGTTAATGACAAAGTGAAACTTTTTTTAAAAAAGTTTGTGAAATATCAGTTGGTTTTCATCCAATTTTTTTTAACTAATAATATCCCTTTCCCTTTCATCCCTTTTACTAATTAAACGTCTGTCATTTTGTGTGTATCATGAATTTTGTACCTTTCATATCCCAGATTTCTACAAATCTTCGTGAAATGTAAAGAGTACAAGAAATTGAAAATGGCCAGTTTACTGCTTACTAATTTCCCAAATAATTTAATATTATTAAACTATGAAATATCAGAAGACAACACTGAAATGCCAAACCAGCTGCAGTTTGACATGGCTAAAAAGCCATGAAAAATGAAAAAAATGATAGTTTGTTCTAAACATTTTTATTTTTAAATTACGGTTTAAAAGTTCCAAAGTCTCCTTTCCAAAATGTGTTTTCTTTTTTTTTAATTTTATTTTATTTTAAAGGGGTCATATGATGCGATTTCAATTTTTCCTTTCTCTTTGGAGTGTTACAAGCCCTTGGTGCATTAAGAAGATCTGTAAAGTTGCAAAGACTAAAGTCTCAAATCCAAAGAGATATTCTAATCCTTTCAGGATTTTTCAGAGTACAACACAGAAAAAACAAACAACACTGTCGCAGACTTCACATGCACTCACAAAGAAAAGAAATAAAAATACATAAATAAAACAAATAAAAATGAAAATAAAAATAAGAAATAAAAATTAAAATAATAAAAATACACGTATGTGCACTAACTTAGACCTAAATAAATACAGGTTCAGTAACTAAAGAGCTGCAAAACAGTCAATCATCAGGAACGCAGGAAGGTAATGTACAACTCAACACACATATAGGAAACATTAAGATGTTGGTTGGCCAGCTAGTTTGTCTAAATAAATATCCAAGAAATGATCCCCAGAGAGTGAAAAACTTTTCAATGGAGTTAGACCTCAGAAATCAAAGTCTCCAAAATTTGTTTTCTAACCAGTTTTTCACAAAAATTCTGACAACAATAAATTTGACAATTTCATATTGACAGAATTTATGCGCTAATTTAAAAAATAAAATATTGTCGACCCTTGTGAAATTTTTGATTCAGGTGAAAATGAGCCCTAATTAACTGTTTATCTTTTGCTATGATGACTTCTGATCTAAACAGTGTTCAGGCCACCCAAAAGTCCTATATTCCCACCTACAATTAAAGCATTTAAAAAATCATGTGTATTACAAAACTCCTCTCTTTACCTTTGCTTGACCCTTCAAGTCACCGTTGAGATTCTCTCTTTAAAACGCACTTAAAACGTGAAGCAGCACTTGATTAAAACAGCTAATTTAACGTGCTTCACACACTAATTCATCCATCTCTGTCAGAAAGTGTGATGGTGCTGGAAATCAGTTTCGCTGACAAGATGTTTATATGACATCAGAATTTATGGCTCCAAATAGATTGAGGTTTTTAGGCATATAGTTGTTCTTTTGGCGTGTAGCCTTTTAAATAGACTGTCAGAAAAAGATGGATCTCCTATACTTTTATAGCCACCCTTTTTCCGCTCCCTTTCTTTTTTGCACTGATACTCACACACACACATAGGGTTTTTTGTCTTAGTCATTGTGTCTGTGGTAGTGTGTGACAGAAGAGCTGCAGGGTAGAGTGGCTCCAAAGAGAGCATCTTTAATCAGCATCTGGAGCTGGAGATGAAAGAGCTCTATCTCATCCTCTGTGTCTCATTCAGAGCTTTAGCTGGACACTTACACGTACTTACTGACACACACTTTGACCATATACACTAACACATAGACTAGCATACATGCTTTTATGGAAGAACTTGCCATCGTAAATTATTCATAACTTACTGATTCTCCCTAATTCTTCTTTTTTCTCTCTTAATTTTTCCTTTCTAAAAATCCTACTGTGTTTCATACCATTTAGCTCTGACTATATTCCCAAATGGCATGTAAATAAGTGTGCACAACATGCTTCTGAATTTGAGTGAAAAACACCTCTTAAGCAATTAGACCATACATGAAACAAATAATTATGCAAGCTACTAAACACTGGTGATGTATAGCTGTGAAACATTATGTTCTCATCATATCCAATGACCTTCAGTAACTGTTGATTCTGAAAGTCTGGACAAAAATATTTGTGTAATGTCTTTGTTGTTTTCATGTTTATTAATGTTCGTTCATGAAAGGCAGTGATTCCCAAACAGTTCTCTGATATCGGTTAATGGACACAATGACATGCAGGTAGACAAATAAAATATTTCTACTTTTAGTGTCCAAGTGTTTAGATTATTTTTATTTTAGCTTTTTTATCAACTCACAAACCCACTGCAGTTATTACATTAAGCCCAGTTTGGGAAACCATGGTGTAACGTAATGTTTAATGCATTTTACAGTGTTTTTATAAAAAAATTAATATATTTTCTTTCTCTTCTCTTTTTTATACCAATATGGTATGTTTAATGGTAAGTTTAAAACAAGTTAGATAAAATGTAATCTAAAAGTAATCTAAAAAGTAGTCAGATTATATTACTTAAAATGAGTAATCTACAGAAGATTACATTACTAACTACAGTTTTCACCATGTAATCTGTAATTAGTAATAGACTACAATTTGTAAGTAATCTACCCTTCACTGCCTACTATATAGTTCTACTATATAGTATACTATTCGGATATAGCGCAAGTCTGTATAACGTTCTGTTTCCTCAGTCTAGTGCCAACGCAATTTCAATGCACATCTAATGGATTTTCATTGTCTGTTGTATTGTAAATCACCAGGTAATAGCACACCTCAACAAGCTGCACGATTTAGGCCAGAAGTTTACTTTATGCAAATGCTCAGCTAAAGCATTGTGAGCACAGTCCCGTTGAACATATTAAATGTGTGTTCTTACACTATGGAGACGATAACAAATCTCATGGGATGATAAAGCTAGCTTCGAATGTCTTCGCTATTGAATCAGATTTGTTATTATTCAGGTAAACATACTTATGAGATCTAACTTGCTCAGCAACATTCTCTTCAAACGGCCCCTCCTCGGATTTAAAAGAGAAAACTAGCTGTAGAAGCAGACAGTTTATGCTAATGCCAGCTTGCGGCAATGCCGAGAACGCAACGCATACTTGAGTCGTGTTATGAAGTGCACTCAAACGGTTAGCCGTTCAAACTGCATTCATATCCATAATCCTAAATAAGAGCTATAAAACAACAAACATGACTACAAAAAGACAAACTGGCGGACACTCAAATACTGTCAAACAAACTGACAGAACAACCTCCAAGGCATATACTGTGAATTTAGCCATACAACTGATGAGGTCATGCATTGATCTCTGTCTGAATGTGAACATGAACATTTTAATCAACCACAAACCTGGGTCACACTGTTCCGTCTCCTCCATTAAAGTGAATAATAAATCACAAAATGTTCCCTCGCCTTTTCAATCAAACCAATATTACAAAAGCCTCAATGAAGACAGAACCACACAAGACTCTCTACTTTGAGGTCACATCATAAACCTGGAGATTATTCAGCCTGCCCGTGACCTTAAAATAGTGTTTTCCTGCGAGTTAGGGTTTGATGGAAAAAGTTTGCTCATAGACTCTGAAGTTGTACAACGAAAAAAGAAAGTCCTTGTGATACTGTTCTGTGATTATGTTAGGAAAGTACAAGCCGATGTTGCAGACCTTATATTTTGTAATCACTTGCATCCACAGGCATTGCTTCGTTGTACCTTCAACAGCATCAAGTAACACACAATAAGACCTGTTTCACAGTGCATAATCAAATAGGAGTGTCACAGTATACTGATATCGATGATAACCATTTAAAAATGGAATACTGATAACATGTTAATAGTACACATACATAATATTGTAATAGTATTGCAACTCAACACAGTTGCCACTCATCATACAGTGGGGAAAAAAAGACAACAACAGCGTGTGTAGTTACTACTACCAAAAAATATATATATATGTTTGAGAAAACAGATGAAAGAAAAACATTCTACTCGAATCCGAAAAAAGTTAGCTCGCCAGTGTGGGAGTTTTTTAGGTTCCAGAAAAAAAGACACCCCAGTCTGTAAGAAATGCAGATTTTTGTTCGCTTTTATGCTTACAAACTCTCTCTCTCTCTCTGCCTTCCTACACCTGCATTTTAAGTGTTATTCATTTGCCAAACAAGAGAAAGGCCAAAATAAGCAAAGGTAAATATGAATTTGATTAATAGCATTACATATTAAATATATTGAATGGTAAAACTTTATTTTAAGGTGTCCTTGTTACACATGTTACATGTACTTACTATTATAATAACCCTAACAATAAATTATTCATAATTACATGCCAGTAACCCCAAGCCAAACCCTAACCATTAATTACTCAGTGCTTAAATGTATAATTACACTGTAACAAGGACACCTGAAAATAAAGTGTAACCTATTGATTTTTTTTTATATCTAATTTAAATTAAAAATAATTAGATATTTACACTCAAATGGTAATATGACAAATAAAACTGCCTAAATGATCTTGATTTAGTCAGATTTTATAATGTGCAATGTGTCAATACCTTACATGCTGTTTTTGCATAGTATGTGAAACAGGCAAGATACTGTGAGTAACAAGTCAATTGCAGCCAAACATCTCGCATACCCTTAGTCGAAAATTGTTGGTCTCAGAGTTTGTACACAATGACTGTACAGGTTTGCCGTTTAGTTTTTATTGAAGTTAAAAGTTTTCAACTCTGCTGAGAGAAAGAGAGCGAGAGAGACAGAGAGAGAGAATTTGGCAGAGCATAACTAAAGCTGGCAAGAAGTATTCCTACATAATTAATAGTCTGAGGTGTAAGACAGGATGCCATGGTGTTTTAGCCTTGAGTAGATAGTGACAGCGTGTTTTGGCACAAGGCTATCATTCTATGCCAGAAAAATGGTCGGTCACATGCTTGTGTCTGTGTGTTTTTGTTTATTTGTGCAGTCATGTATAATTTGTCCAACAAGTTCCCCAAGACATTCTCAACAGGCACACGACAGCAGCACAATATCCTTTCACCCGTGAATAACCCAGCATCAAATAAGAATGGTGGGAATTAATTACATACTTTTTTACGCAGATCCTGGTTGGATACGATGATGACATTGGGTGGATCTCCAACAGCAGTGGCAGCTCCTCCGATGTTGGTGAAGATGACCTCGGCAACCAGGACATGCCTGGGGTCCAGATTGAGCACTTCACATAACCTAATGTACAGAAGACATTACAAAACCTGATTAGGACTAATGTTCCTGGAACATCAATGCAATGCAAACATGTTACATAGAGTGGTCTCCAAGAAAGTTAAATGCTCACTAGTCATTGTTTGAGAAAAGATGTACTATTATCTTTCTAATACATCATATTTTCATGATTTTTGTCTGGTAGAACACAAAACATACAAAAAACACACACAGAATACCTTCCCCCTAGTAAAAAAGTAATTTATTTAAAATACATTTATTCCATACTAAGTATAGTTCAAATCAATTAACATATTTACTGACATATCGCTCGAGACTTACTGATATAAAAGTTATAATCAACTTTATTTGGAGTACTATACTTGTACTGGAGTACAACTTTATTTTGAGCACAATGCACATTTTTTTATACTAAGCCTAAAATGTGTTTTAATGTCACTATTGATGAGGATTGCATAATCTTTGAATAATATATTAATATATCGAATAATATACTGTATACTGTATTAGTCTTTAAATGCAAGATATTTAAAGTGTACCTGAAGTATACTTGCAACAGTTCCACTTTAGCACAATCAAATATACTTCAGTGTATCTTTAGTTGGACTTCAGCACTACTTACGCACAATTAAAGTGCATTAAGTACAAAATTAGTTGTTCCAGTTTAGCAGACTTTAAGTATACCAGTTTAGTAAACTAAAAGTACAGTTGCGGTGTAATTTTATTAAGTACATAAATATGTAAATGTATTTGTAGTATACTTAGCATGAAATAAATGCCTTTCAAGTACATTTTAGTATACTTATTTTTTACTGGGGTTAACAACCACATTTTGTACTTTTGTAGTTTTACTCAGACTCGTCTGTTTTACCATAAAATATGGCGAGGAGAGGACATGATTCTTTAGCAGCAAAACTTTAAGCTTAGTTGCAAAAAAAATTCCAGGTTTGTGCTCAAGTTTAGTTATTAACACTGAATTTCAAGCAAATCTAAAGATAAGCAAATCAGTTTCCCTGCTAAATTGGCATTAAAAAACTCTTGCTCAAGCAAATTGCCTATTAACGAAAAGCTGAACTCTCTAATTTCTCAAATCCGTTCTTTAACGAGTGTGTGTGTGTGTGTGTGTGTACTGTGTCTCTGAACCCTGAAGCCCCGAAGGTGTTTGACGATGCAATTGGTGATGCATAATCAAAAAAAGGAGTCATTTCTCACCAACAGTGTCATGAAAACGCTGAGGCTGCGCCTAACATTTTAATGGCTACGTGTGAAATATAGATTTATTTTATCCTACCACACAAGAGATTTTTTTAATGTCTACATAAGATGATAAGAATTTGATGGATGAATTTTGCAGAAGGATGAAAATACAAATAAAAGTATCCTTGATGAAAAAAGATATTCTTTGTTGGCCTTAAGGATTTTTTTTTAGCAGGGATGTGACATGAAACAATATTACATGATGCCTAATTGCTTCATAGCACATGTACTTTGAAAGAACAGGGTGTCCTAAACATTGCTAAATAAATTATATATAAATGATGCTGTACATCAAGATACAAAACATATAAAAGACTTGAGAACACACATATAATGTGCACAGGCACCAATGAATCACATTGAGGGACAACGTGTAACGGTGAAAAGATGGAAGAAAATAAGCTCAAATGGAGCTAAAAAGAGCAATGAGGTGGGGCGTTTATAGCATGGAGACATGACTTATTGTATCCTCATATAAATCTAAGCACAGACTGCCAAGCCAAGGCTTTTTGGAACCCTTTTTTTTTTTTTTTTTTTGTCATATTAGTAGTACTTCAGCTGAACAAACTTCTTTACAAAGACCTATTAGAGAAATGTTCCAAGTTCAATGCAAGTTAACCTCTATTGATAGCATCTGTGTTTTTGGAACCCTTTTTTTTTTTTTTTTGTAGTAGTAGTAGTAGTACTTCAGCTGAACAAACTTCTTTACAAAGACCTATTAGAGAAATGTTCCAAGTTCAATGCAAGTTAACCTCTATTGATAGCATCTGTGGCATGCTGTCACTTACCAAAGAAATGGATTTGTCCCTCAGTTCATAAAAATAAAATGAAGTCAAGTTTTACAGCAAAGCACTTACAACAAATGTCTATTGGGAAAGGCATTTTGGAGGTTTTCTGAGGAGTCTCACATGTAGATTGTATAAATATTGTGGCTTCAACCTCAGAACATTGTATTTTAATGTTTATTCCAGGGTGATTACTTGTCACATAGTCTTGTATTACTTAACAGGGTTAAAAAATAAGTCAAAAGAGATATTAAGAGAGAAAGAGACTCCGTTTCAGGAAGAGAGACCATTACCTGATTGTAACAGGGGTGACGAGCATCATGGTTGTTACATTATCAAGAAAGGCTGACAGAACGGCCGCAATTAGGCACAGAATCATAATCATGGGCCACACTCTTCCTCGCGATAACTGATACGCCTGTGTGGAGACATACAGAACACTGTTGGGAATGCTTCATTATTGGTTTACAAAGTTAGATTTTTCTCGTAACTTCACATTAATGAAAACTAACTGGGTCAAAAATAAATTAAAACCCAAAAATCGCTTGCCTTTGTTTATGAACATTAACAAAATCATGTGTTCAAAACATTTTCTAGTGGAATGGAGAGATAGATTTAACAGAGCCTCAAAGACAGAGAATCAAGAGCAGTCCTCTGAGAGGGTCTCAGAACAAAATGTTCAAAAGTGAACTTTAATGAGAAATTCAGTCTAAAAACTGACACGGATCTATAGTGTTTTTGCTCATTCAGGGTTTAGCGCTAAAAGAATGTTCATGCCTGAAAAGAAAAGAATAAAAAAAAACAAAAGACCTCCAACTTTAAGAGCCTGTCGCTATGGAGACATTATCAGGCTGTCTGGAATCATACTAATCAAGTGGTAATGCATGGGTGTTGTAACCCACCTATTATGTCACTGCTTCCTGACTAAAAAAGATGCTAACTGACAAATAAACAAAGAGTAAAGGCCCGTTCACACCAAGGATGATAACTATAATGCTAACGATAAAGAAAGAATAGGGGATTCTATATCACAACTGTGAATGGCACAAAGGAACAATAGCATTTTTTCTTCCAGCCGATGAATGTTGAAAACATTGACAGTTGATCAGAATTCATCCTCTTGAACATTTAACCTATTATGACCTATTATGCCATTGGTCTCAAACTCAATTCCTGGAGGGCCACAGCTCTGCACAGTTTAGCTCCAACCCTAATCAAACACACCTGATCCAAATAATCAAGGTCTTCAGGATTACTAGAAATCTGAAGTTGGATCTGTTTGGAACTAAACTCTGCAGAGCTGTGGCCCTCCAGTAATTGAGTTTGAGACCACTATATTATGCCGTTTTTTACAATATGTAATATAACTCTCTGTTTGGAACTAAACTCTGCAGAGCTGTGGCCCTCCAGTAATTGAGTTTGAGACCACTATATTATGCTGTTTTTTACAATATGTAATATAACTCTCATGTTTCCCCAGAATGTATCTGTGAAGTGTCAGCTCAAAATACCCCACAGATCATTTATTATATAATTTTGAAAATGTTTTTTTTAAGCAGAAACACGCTGTTTTCGTGCATGTCTCTTTAAATGCAAATGAGCTGCTGCTCCCCTCCCCCTTTTATAGAATAGGGCTGTGCCTTTACAGCTTGTTCCTCAGATACTCTGCCAAAAGCATCTGTTTGATTTTGATTATCATGTCTATCGTGCTGAAATCATACGTTTTAAACCATATTAGTTTAAACTTCTGACATAGGGTTTTCTGAGCGCACGTATCCGAAGCACATGCACAGAAAGCGGCTTTCACATGGCATGTGAGTACTAAACTAAGTTCTCTTTCATGTCTTATTGCGCTTAAACTGTCAAATACACACAGGTTTATGTTTAAAACACACGAGTTACAAAAACTGTCGATTATGTCAGTGAAGGTAAACAGCCGGAAAGAAATTGCATGTTTATATTAGATCTGTGTGGCAGCAGCGTAATATATAGGAAATAAATCCATAAATCCACTGCTCTCTTGTCTCCTCTGAGGCTGGGACTCTAAATAGTGTTCTGTGCTCGTCAGTGCAGCCAAAGACAGAACAATTAGCATGCTTTGCTCGAACTTTAGACATGGCGTTAGCCATGGGTGGAAAGGTGCAGATTAAGGGGCGGTAATATTATTAATAAAGGGCTCGTTTTTTTGACAAGCTTGCAGAGAAAGGCTTCCAAAAAAAATGACTGGGTTGTTCTTTTTCAAGTTTTCTAGGTTGGTAGATGCACCGGAGACCCGATTATAGCACTTAAACACAGAAAAAGTCAGATTTTCATGATATGTCACCTTTAAAGCGGCAGATGACATAACTGCAGTGCACATTTATAATGAACAGAAAATGACTGTGCGTTGGTGTGGACACTAATATTGTTATTGTTATCGTTATAGTTATCGTTCTTCATGTGAACGGGCCTTAACCACACAAGACTACACACACGGATAGAATAAGCTTGATTTTTTATTTCAAGGCAAAATGCTTTATGCTGTCTTGAGATGGTGTTCAATCAAAAGGGTTGTTTCTATGGCAATATTTTAATTTGTGGAACCTCTTCCACAGGTCCTCTTCCAGAACCCTCTTAATATTCATGAATGGGATGAGAGGACATAAGCGTGTGCCCTCATAATGTCCAGAGCACATCTATAATGTTCCAACAGGTATTTTACAACAGTCCACAGAATCCCTGAAAATAAGGAATGCGATATTTATCCAATGAAGCTCATCCTAAGATTTATTTTTAGGCTTTCATTAAACCTAACCCATTTTCTTCATGATTTATAAACGTTTGCATCATTTCACAAAGATTTGTTCCATCTGATTCCTTTTCACATCTCTATTGGGGCTTGATATTTCCCCATAAATTTCATACATAAAACATTTGTGGGGTTCTCATCACTTTGCATGAGAGTGAATGATAGGGATTTTCAGGGCAGCTATAGTAATAGCTCTGCTACTTTTCCCCAAAGCTTACTGGGAAAAGTAGCATGATGGGATTACATTGACTAAATAAAAAAATAGGGACATTAGTAATGTAAAATGAAAGCATATCAGACTGAATCAATAGCAGCAGTTCACACGCTACCTTGTTGTTGCTGACTAAATGTAAGTAGTTATTTGTATCTGTAAGTATATAAGGTATATAAATGTATATAATATTATATGTTAAGGTGCGTGGGATAGATTGAGTGGACTAATTTTAGAGAGAATATGAAGAAATAAGTCTCTCAGAAACCAAGACTTAAGCAGACCTCTGCTAAACAAATCACAAACAAGCATATGCAACATGATGATTGAGAAAACTCACCTTCACTGCACAGTAATCAAAGAAACCGGTCTCAGAGAATATTGCCACCAGAATCATCTGAAAGTAAATAGTAGGGGTTGTAAGACTTGAACATTTCATGGTTTCTATTTTTAGTGCTTACTGCCACGTGTCGCTATAAAATCACATTATGTCTCAAATACCACACGGTCTCTCACTCAATTTCATGCCACATATATCCTTCTCTGATTTTTTATTTTTTTTGCCCTAAGATACAGAAACAGACATCTTCGAAATATAGAAAATCAATAAAGTGAAACATAAATATTTCAGAGTTTATTAAAGCAAATGTTTCTAATGTAAAATGGCTCTCAGTCTCTTTCATAGTCAGTCTTTAAAATTGACAGATGCTATGATTCATTTTCTATCATCAGTCTCTGATTTTCTTTTATGCTTTTCCTCAAATACTCCTACATGTAGTCTTCTGGATGAGGGCTGATTGAATGTATTTGTTTCCATGGAGACAGACACTGAACAAACAGAGATCTTGAAAAGGGTGGCACTTCAGCAATAATATTAGAGAGGCTGTGTGTTTTTAATGTGTATTCATATTGTAATGTTGCATTAATATGTAAAATATGGACTAATGACATATGCAGACCACCAGCCACACCTAACAAACATTTCAACCGAGTGTGCTGCTGCAAAGTAAGTGCAACGCAAATAACGCCCTGAGGAATTCTTTCTAAAAGAAGCACTAGGTTAACGGCACATTAAAGAAAGGTGCCCCACTACGTGCCTGCCAGGCTGACCAGCCTGAGAGACTGATATGGGTTGGATTAGGGGCTTTGTCAGACTGTCAAGCACTTAGCAGGGCAACTTTCTCCAACAGGAAGGTTAAAGCATCTCATTACACCAGGTTTAATGCTGTCTGAAAGAATTAAATAACTAGATTTTATCTGAAGAAAACATGATGGCGGTTGCAAGATTTGGCTTGTGTAATTCCATCTGTGGTATTTTTTGCCCATTTTATCACAAAGTTATAAGTTCAGTTTCATCTAAATGTAACTGCACACATCTTCCTAACGAGTCAGATGATCTGAGATATATGTTCATAGCACAAACAGAGCACTGTTTTTTATGAATAACAGTAATAGTGCTAAAATAGCAAGCGCCACTAATAAATTAGTTTTACCCCTTTTTTTACTTTTTTCATTTGAAAAAGCCCTGCTGTGAGTTTACATTTAATATATTTCTTTGGAACCCTCCTACTCAGGTTGAATGAGTACAAAATCTGCTGGAGAGCTTCTAGACCTGTTAGAATTATGCTTACCATTCCAAACAGCAATGCAAGAGTTTCATAGTCAATCCATTCTACAACAGTCATCAGACTCGGCCTCTACAGTAAAAAGACAGTGGGATGAAATAGTCATCATCTCCTTCCTCAGATACAAAAGAACATTTTCACATCCTAGTCTTAACTGGGTTTTCTGAATTGTTGAAATAATTGCATCAATTACCATACCATTTAGGCCTACATACTGTATTCTGTTTACTGGGGTATTTACCAACCAACCAAGTTAAGAAGTTCATAAAGTTTTTTAGTTAAAAAAAGACATTTGAGACTACAGAGCTATGGGTCTTTTTAAAGGGCACTCCATCTATCAAACAGACAGAAGTGCACGGAGTAATTTTACTCATGCTCAAATAACGCACTTATCTCCAATTTCTGGAATACAATAACTAATACACAGAGCTGCGATGAGAAAGCAAGATTTTAGCACATTAGAGTAAATCAGTGCAATTACCGCTGATATCCCATTTATGTGAAATTTATGTATATATATAATATTCTGAACTGTAATTTGAATTTGCCACGATTTATTATTTATACAGACTTCTGCACATGACAAAATGTTGCTTTGCTCTTAAAGGGGTCATATGATGCTGTTAAAAAGAACATTATTTTGTGTATTTGGTGTAATGAAATGTGTTTATGCGGTTTAAAGTTAAAAAAACACATTATTTTCCACATACTGTACATTATTGTTTCTCCTCTATGCCCCGTCTTTCTGAAACGCGTCGATTTTTACAAAGCTCATCGATCTGAAAAAGCGAGGTGTGCTGTGATTGGCCAGCTATCCAGTGCATTGTGATTGGCCAAATACCTCAAGCGTGTGACGGAAATGTTACGCCCCTTACCATACTGTGATGCCGTGTCCCGGCCGGGGGGAAGAGACAAAAACATTAAAACCCATTACAAACGAGGCATTTGTTGCATCCAGTGGGGACATAATTACTGATTATAATGACTTACACTGTCTTTTTACGCGTTGCGTTGCAGCGCGAGTTTGTAAACATAAAACCATGTCTGCATTTGGACATCGGAGAAATGACAAACAACAAGCAATACTCTACACTGCCCAAAAAACTCGCGTTAAATATATAAAATATAAAAACTCTTTAAATATAAAAAACGTACTTACAGGCTGTGAGTCAGAA
>NW_015649998.1:1591597-1599068 GCF_001515625.1 Sinocyclocheilus rhinocerous
GATCAGCTCTAGGCATGACGTAGCGGATATTGTCCTCTTTTGGAAGGCCAAACAAAGTAGTTTCGCTTTCACAACGAAACACACAGCGCCTTCACGACATGGCAGCGGCGGCAACAACTACAATACTACAGCGAGAATAAAAGTTACGTCTTCTTTCTTTGCGTGAACATTTGGGCGGCGTTATGCAAATCTTCCCACATAGTGAGGTAGATATGTGGGGGCGTGTTAGAACGAGCCGTTTTAGGTAGGTGTGGCTGACTCTTAACTTTTATAAAGAATATCTCTTTGGATTTGAGACTTTAGTCTTTGCAACTTTACAGATCTTCTTTATTAAGAGCTTGTAACACTCCAAAGAGAAAGGAAGAATTGAAATCGCATCATATGACCCCTTTAAGCTAATAAAACTCAAGACCATCACTGCAGTTTTCAACATTAATAAAATCCCAGGGTCCAACTCTTGACATAATGTAAGCTATCTTCATCAGAATAGAATAAATAACATTCTCTAAAACTTACATCTCCAATGAAAGCCAGTGCTGCCAGAGCAGCCAGGGATCCTAACATTGCAGCCAGAGTGCGGTGAACAATCTGCAAACACAGATGCAACATTTTTACTCACAATTGGAATACTATATATTTTGACAATTTTATTATAAACCTGGTCATATATTAATGGGCACAATGTAACACAAACTAGATTTGTGCTATGGGGTCACTAAGATGTTCTGAGTGTTTTTGGCATGTTGCTATGCGGTTGCCAGGATGTTGTAAGTGGATGCTTACTGCCCCCATGTCTTTATTATGTTATGGTCCTTCTTACATTGAAAGCCAGTGTGGTTTTCTCACCATTTTTTCACCCGCCAGACAAAAATCATAAGTCTGATTGCTTAGAAAAGTAATAGCACAACTCATCTCAACAAGCTGCATGATATGAGGTATCATTCTCTCCCGTAGCACAAAATTGTAATACTTGGTATTAGGGGTGTGTTCAAATCCCAAACCCTTTGCATCAGCAACAGTAATAGTGATGTTTTCCTTAGCAAACACTATTAAATATGTAAAATATAAGGCTGTGTAACAGACGTTGGACAACCAAACAAATTTGCTCATTCAAAATGCCAATTAACCCTCTACCCCACACTTCATTTATGTTTGATCCACCTCATTTCTTACATTAAATTCATTCTGCCCCTTTTATGCACTCTTATAATCAAACGATAAATGCCAAATCACAAGGATATATGCGTCAGTCGACAACGTCTTTTGGTTTTCTGCTCTTCAATCAGCCTCTGGACTAAAAGCGCCGCCTTAAAGTGCATTGTCAGATATCAGCATCTTCAGCATCAGTTTTCCTAGTGAGAGCACTTGACTGGAACACCTGAATCAAACTTTCTCTGATGCACCTCTTTCAGTGTCATGTGCCAAGATGGAGCAGTCATTACAAGAGCGTGTAATCAGCTAGAAGAGCCAAAGAAAGGCAATGAGTACATAACATGCAGGATAACAGCTAATGACTCCAGTCTCGAAGGAGCAAGTAATCTGTGTCAGTCCGACAACTTCCCTGAGGGGGAGGAACACTTGGTGCAGTGTTGTGATTGTAAGTCTAAAACAGGTCATTAAGATAAATGGTTGAACACTGCTTTCTGAGCAGAATTAATCAGCAACATGGATATACATTGCGCTGCTTTGCATAAGAAAGTATCCTCTGAGATTAATGTTTCTCTGTTTTGTGGTTTAAACCAATTACTCTCAATTATAGGGTAAGAAACAGTTTATGGCTAAATGAAATGTCAAAATGTGCCTGTGTGGGATGTAATGTTAGTTTTATACTCAAATCCCCCCAGTAACTGAGAAACTGCAACTCTAGTCTAATTTAAGAATAATCTATCAGCCATTATTAAAATGTTTACAAGATATCTGCAATTAGATTGTGAAAATACATTATTCATGAATCTTTTAAGGCATATTAATATTTATAAGCATATCATACTGTTATATATCTTTTTATATATATTTTAGGTTTTGCCCTCTCTCGGGGCAAATGAGTTTTAGCTATCAGAGCTGCTGATGAAACTCACCATCTGAGCCCTTTTAATCAAAGTAGTTTTCAGAGTGCTGATTCTAGATCAGTTCGGAGGATTATCACTAAGCTGCTGTGCAATGCAGATAGGAAGAGCAGGCCCAGGTCATTACAACAAATGCTTCCTTATTTACAATGGAGTCCAAATGTCTGAGAACACAAACTTCTGTGGAATCTGTAATGCTAATCAAGTCTATAAAATGAAGAAATATTTAAGATTCTGCACTTTGGTCATTAATTAAACCAGCCGTGTGAACTACTGTGTAAAAAATGTACTATGATGACAGATATTCTTGCCTCCACTGAATGACAAGACTCTTTTGAAGATCGCAAATTATGCTCAATAATATGATCATTAGGTTTTATACAAATCTCTGGTGCTGCCGTCGAGACATAAGACTTCATTTAAAAGTTTACTAAAATTGCTATGCTGATAATGTAATTTGTAAATCAATTTTTTTTTTTTACTAGTGGTCTAGAACTTTTGAACTTTAATGTTTAGTACTGTAGTATATCATCTGATTCAGCAGTCTATTAAAAGCTGATTATGAAGGCACAATCTGGGCAGCTGCACCTTCCTTCTGGCACACACACATACATTTGGCTACATCATTTGCCGTTTAGATCAATACATGAAAAGCAGCAATATTTTAATTATAATTGGACTGAGTAATGGTGGCTGTATTTCCTAGTATTAAAAAATCCAGATCAAAAAGTAAATGATACATTTAGACTAAGATAGACTGTATGAGCAAGTGTTGTTTAGGTGTTATGTTACTTCTAGTGAAATGCCATGCTGTGTTATGTGTGAGATATTCATCATTACAAATGGACAGACTGCACTCAGTTGGACAGCAAAGTTACTGTGTTTTTCCAACACCTTTTGATGATTTCTAAAAAGCCTGGGAACTAGTTCATATACATATCATAGTTGACTGAAGTTGTAATATTTTCACATGTCCAGATAATATAATATAATATAATACTGCAGTCTTCAACAATGGGATTATCTGATGAACTTCACCTGTAATGCATTCTGGATGTGTTCTAACTGGGAAGGGGTTTGGGGAAATTTCTTATAAATAGATGATCACAGAAACACTCCCCTATTTTAAAAGCATAATAAATAAAATGATGATGACGACTCACCCAATCAGCAAAATTTGTTCATTAGTTCACTTTTAAAAACATAATTTTTATTTTCTCAGCTCCTTGATGACAGTGTAGCCATAGTTATGAAGCATTAGTATTAACGGTAAAAGTGGAAACATGGGCCCCCAAAGTCTCCATTAGCATTCTCACAAAGGTCTAATTAAACTCTTCGACACGCAGCATGCTGTCCCTCCTGAAGAAATAAATGTAATTAGGAAGGGAGGTCCCCTCTGCCCTCATGTCCCCCTGGAGCCACACTAAAGCACCGCTTTCTCGCAAAACTCTTAAAAAAAAATAAATAAATAAAAAATAAAAAAACCCCGTGTGCACTACAGGGAGAAGAGGAAGTTAAAAATGTGGAGGAGTGTTTTGCTGTAAGGCTCTTTAAGGCTCTAGTTGTTCAGACTAACATGACTAACATAGTATGACAGTGAACAAAAAAAATAAATAAATAAATGCAATAGTGAAAATGCACCTTTTTTGCATTCTTTTATCATTTACATTTTTATATCAAATGATATGATCACGTTTGAGGGAACAGTTTAATTGAAAAATGTACATGAATTTCAGAATGTCTTAGTATTTATTTCCCTCATTGATTTGATTGACAGCAGCACTCAAGCTGCATGAACTCTGACCGATACATGTTATTCAGCATGATTTTAAGTAGGCATTTTTTGAGTTTCAGTGGAAGCAAGGGTCCATCCAACATTTTGTATTAGAGTTCACAATGTTCTTCTTGAATTTACCTCAAAATATTTCATTTACAATGTTTCAGAGGCTTAAAACATTGTGTATTTTCATTTGCACTAATACAATTTGGTCTTGCAATAAAATTCAAGCACTCTAAATCCACTTTGATAAGTTGGCTCCAGGTACTCAAAAAATGTGACATTCTTTTTTGGAATCGCAGTCAGTGTGTGCCAGTAGAAAGCGCTTCCTGTTAGCATTAGTAGAGCCTAGTGACCTCTACTAATAAAACACGAGTTTATGAATAGCTACTGCCAAGGACATCTCAGTGTAGTAGTGCTGGATCTACAAGCGCAACTTTAGAAAGTTTATGAATAACATACCCAGCATGGCATCTACTCTTCCTGAGGAGTTACAAAAGACTACAGATGTGCGCACACAAATCTCAGACGACGCCGCACAGAGTCAATGTGGCAAAACAGCCGAGATGATCTTGTTTATGGGGATGAAATATGGGATGAGTCATGAAAGACCATTGAATGGATTACCGTGCAGTGTGAAAATAATGTCTTTACACCGACACCTCATATTTTACCTCAAAGATGATGAGCACATAGACTCCTGCCAGGATCAATCCGGCGATAAGCACCTGTGTTTCCACGGTTACATAGAGTGACTGGTGAGTCATGGACAGAGGAACCACCTGACTGTCGAACAGAAAGGCCTGCACACTGATCAGAATAGGAGCGCTGAAGGGCAAAAGAAAGAGACAGATTAGAGAGACGGAGACACACTAGAGCAGGGGTGCTCCTGGCGATCGACTGTCCTGCAAAGTTCAGCTCCAACCCTAATCAAACACACCTGAAGCAACTAATTAGGGGCTTCAGGATCACTTAAAAATTAAAGGCAGGTGTCTTTGATTAGAGTTGGAGCTAAACTTTGCAGGACAGTCGATCACCAGGAGCAGGGTTGGGCACCCCTGCACTAGAGCATACACCGTGACAGGAACTACTGCATAACCCACATTATGAAATGATCACATTTACTGAACTATTAACACAATTTAAAAATCTGAAGACAGTAGTATGACAATATTATTCTACTTTTTAAAATATAGAGCAACTGATTTTGTTTGTATGATCGTACCTGCTAACCATTTCAAATGTCCTTGTTCTCAGAATTTGGTCACTTCGTTGGGAATGCAATGGTATAGTCCAGTTATAAAGCAGCTGTTAGAAAAATACTAGAATTTGTATTGTGAATGTATAGAACAATCTCTTTTAATCTTTTATTTTTAATTAGATATATTTTACATACAGCATCCTCAAAAAGTATTTGGATACTTATAAGTGACTCCTTAAAATTAATGCCTTTGCATTATATACATTAACATCAAACTATAAGGCATTTAAATAATTTTTCATTTATATATTATATTATATTATATTATATAAATAATCTACAATACAGTGCCATTCAAAAGTTCGTGGTCATTAATTTTTTTATTTTTAAGTATTTATGTACTTTCTACTCATCAAAGAATCCTGATAAAATGTATTACAGCTTCTACAAAAATATATAAGTAGCACAATTGTTTTCAGCATAAGAGATAAGATAATTTTTTGATACAATAAGAAATTATAACAATAAGAAATGCTTCTTGATCACAAAATCGGCATATTAAAATGATTTCTGAAGGATCATGTGATGCTGAAGACTAGAGTAATGGCTGCTGAAATTTCAGCTTTGCCATCACTGCAATAAGCTGTAACAATATTTCACAATATTACTGTTTTTACTGTAATTTTGATTAAATTAAATGTAGTCTTGGCCAGCATAAGAGATTTTTCAAAAACATAAAAAAATCTGACCCCAAACTATTTTTATTAAAGCATAAAAACACTTTTTTGTGTGACTAAATTGATGGTCTAACTTTATTTAACATTAGTTTAATCTGCTGGTAGTGTGAAGAACATAACTGTTCCATTTGGCTCTGTTGAAACAACTCTAACCTGCTGAGTTCTTCTCCGGCGAGACCCCGCCTCTTCAGTCTGCTCCACCTGGATCAGAATATACTCCTGGGCCTCTTGTACCGCCTCCATCCCCCCCAAAAACGGCCCACCAACCTGCAGCTTCAGTAGGGAGTTGTCACGAAAATCAGTAAGATTCATAGCTACAGCGATCAGTTAGGTTAAGAAAAATGTCCACAAACTAGGAAACACATTACAAATGAAAACACATAACACAAAATATCCATCTGAGCGTTTTGGAAAAGTTTTGCAAACAGATGTCAGCTGGCCACGGTTTCATTTTGGACAGACAATTCCCTCCCACCAGCAGAAGGTACTTTGAAGCACTTCAGTGCATTGTTCACTCTTCACATTCATCTCTCCAGCTCTGCAGGACCCGCAGATTGCTGCAAGTATCAGGCAGATCTGTTGTTATGCACGAAGTCATAGGCAAGACTGTTACCATGACACAGGCCGCTGTAAATAGCAGATGGTGAGATTGTCACAGAAACGGAAATGAATTAGCGCAGCCCTTCAGTGCAATCTCCGAACCAAACATAAAATCCCCGCAGGGTCTGAGGAGTTAGCGCAGTGGCATGCATCATCACAATATTTGACTTGTGCATTAATGATTCTTATTTATCTAGTCAATGCAAACCCAAACAATGCAGATTCTCTTAAGTACACAAATGGGGAGGATACAGAAGCTCTCGGTGGATGAGACTGCCAGCATCCTCCAGGGGCTTTCCCTGTCAGGATACATGCTGAAAAACAGCTGATGATTCAAATAAATATGGTTATTTCAGAGTGTCAGACAAATAAATTCACTGAGCTTTTAAGTAAAACAATCATAAATGGTTATTATTCTATATAACAAAAGCTGTTGAGTAAATTTGATGAGTAGAAAAACTTACTGAACACAGAACAACAATGATGAAGATGGTGATGACTTTTGTTGTCCTTAAGCAATGCCTATAAAAACAAATGTAGGCACTTGTTATGTCCAGGCCCGTAACCAGCTATGAGGCCACCGAGGTCCGGACCTCGGTAAATTTTTCATGTTCAAAAATAAAATTTGTTCTTTGAATGACTAATTTGCTGTTAAACTCCTCATATGAATGCCTGCACGACATGTATAATTCAGTTTAGACAGTTTGCAAGAATGTTTAGCATCCTTGTTATGAAAATGATCGCTGCGATACGCTGCCGGAGTGAACGAGGCTTGAGAGTTGTGAGTGAGGGCGCGAGCGCAGCCTCCGTGTTGCCAGATCCACCTATTATAAGCGTTTTTGGACTTGTCTTTTCCACTTAATTTAACACTTTAGAAAGTTAATAAAGTAGGAAGTCAAAGATATCTTTATCTTATCTTATTTGCAAAAGATTGGAAATAACTTACGTTTATTTGTATTTATTTTTTGTATTTTGTATTTTTAGTATCAATATCTGGCAACACTGCATCGCCGGCACTTACAGTAAACTGAAGCAATCAAAAAAGCCCATGGACAGGTTTTTGCTGACAGGATACGACATTCGGTAAGGG
>NW_015649998.1:1599354-1605260 GCF_001515625.1 Sinocyclocheilus rhinocerous
TCCAGCCAGATCCAGCTATTATAAGCGTTTTTGGACTTGTCTTTTCCACTTAATTTAACACTTTAGAAAGTTAATAAAGTAGGAAGTCAGAGATATCTTTATCTTATCTTATTTGCAAAAGATTGGAAATAACTTACGTTTATTTGTATTTATTTTTTGTATTTTGTATTTTTAGTATCAATATCTGGCAACACTGCATCGCCGGCACTTAAACTGAAAGCAATCAAAAAAGTCCATGGACAGGTTTTTGCTGACAGGATACGACATTCGGTAAGGGGAAACGCAAAAATTATCATGATATTATCTGTCATAAACGTTATCAACGCTGTCAAAAACAGTAGCATTTACCACTAGTACACACAGATCTGTAGAACAAGTAGGTTACAGAATGAAATGAAATACGCAAAAACTAGCCATGAAGAAGTCTATGCTATGCTATTCAGTATAGTTAAATTTTCACAAATCATGCTATAAACTTTCATAAGAGCACTAGACAAAGTTATTGTAGTTATGTATTGTTGCAATAAACAACTGATAAAATTATCCACCCTTAAATATAGTAAAGTATTAACAAATTTTGATGCAATAAATAGGGTATGATTTCAAAATAATCATCCCTCCAAAACATAGAAAACATCTTTCACAAACATCTACATGTCTGTCTCCTTTAAAGTGTTTATTATAGTGTATATAATGAGTTGTATTTGTAGGGGTTATTATAACACAATTCTTTAACACTTAATGTTGAACTTTAATTCTTTTGCTGCTTAATGTTGAAAACATGTTGCTGCTTAATATTTTTTTTGTGAATTTTTCAGGGTATTTTTTAAAATAAAATGTTCAATAGAACAGTGTTTATTTAAAGTAGAACTCTTTTGTAACATCAGAAATGTCTTTAATGGTAATCTTAATCAATTTAATGCATCCTTGCTGAATAAAGGTGTTTTTTTTTTCTAAAAAAAAAAAAAATCTTACTAACCCCAAATTTTGAATGGTAGTGTATGTATGCCGTACCTGATGGGGGATGACAGTTTGAAGTAATGTTCACATTTCTCTATAGATGTGATGTGGGAGAGACTGGTCACCTCACTGCCCAGCCTGCACCTCCTCTCCAATTCAGCAGAGCTGGCCTCCCATGATTCCTCTCCAGACCCCAGGCTGGGCTCATGCAGTGTCATGTAGGTTATACTGCACAAAACAGTGTAAAAACAGTGGGTTAGACACTGGTGCTTGCAAAATGTTGCTCTGTTTGTTTGAGCAGTCCAAGAGATTGACTTCTGACTCAACCAATGGCGTGAGTTTGGGGCGGGACTATCTGTTTAGTGGTAAAATTAATTAGCTTGACCTGGGAAACCGGTTTACAATAATCATTATTTTTGCAGTCACATCTGTTGCCGCTAGTCTCATGGAATAAACACTTCACCTTTAAATTTAGTTGTGAAAATCCAATCCCTCTTGGCTAACTTTTACTATAATCTAAAGTAAAACATCACTTCTGCAGCTACGAAGCGATCAGTCATCTAAATGCTAATTGCAGCCACACAACAGAGATTAAAACCAACGAAAGGTGTTAAAAGCCTGTTATGCTACACAGTTCTTTGACAAATTCATGCTAAGAGAGGATACACCTAAGTGCCTAGACATAACTAGAGGCTTTTGTGTTGATTATAGGCAGCAAGATACATTATTCTGACTGAGAGCACACAATATAATCGCTAGCAGCATTAGCATTCAGCTCACTGCCTTACAGAGGGAATGAAAAATGTATTACTGAGGGCAGCAGATAGCAACCAGCCATATTAGCACTGTGACAACAGTTTACTCCATGTAGGACCCTTGATCTCAGAGGGCTGTCATGATAACCAGGGGTCTTCAATAGAGCATCCGTGGTGGTACTGCAGCAGAGGGCCCACCAATTGTTTGATATTAAACTCATTTTTGTTGTTTTAAATTATTTGAATATGTTTTGTCTTATTTTTAATAAGTCCATAAGAAAACTTATCCTACTTTTTATGAGATTTTTTTTGATGTACCTGATAAAATAAAGTTTCATGAAAATAGGAATATTCAGCATTGAGGAGGACATAATATCCTCCAAACAAAATGAAAACAGGTGTAATCCTTATTTACATAAAATCACTGGCATTAGAGTTCTGGTAGGGATACATGGGTGAATCAAGGACTCATTCTGGGGAAAACAGGAAATGCATTAAACAAAATAACGCATGCCTCAAAAACATTGACGAACTAAGAACTACAGTATTATAGTTGGTTCCCCACGTAAAATGATTGATTTGTATACAAAAATACAAACATTTTGTATGGAAAATTTGGGATTCTCGTGCAAATAACATGGCTAGTGAGAACATATTCCTCACTGGTTGAGCGAACTGAAATGCGCTCCAGTCTTGTATCAAATTCAATGTGTTGGAATCATTCCCGATTATTATAGAGGCTGACAACTGAGAGATCAGATACTGTACTGCAGGCAGTGTTTGGTTTAATTAAGAAGTACATAGAGGTCAAGACCACTTCAAGATATCAAAATGCCATACATTATGTGAGGAACTCTGTTTGCCTTCAACCTGGTAATATATAAAGTAATTGTTGGAAATGAAGGTCACAAAGCCACTTTTTCTCATTACTGAATGAGAATGAGGTCGGTAATTACAGACCCCAGGTAATATTCCTACAACTGTTCTGCAGAAGCTTTCTTGACTAAAGCCAAGTCAACAGGTCCTGTAACTTTAAAAGAAACGAGTGGTTAACGCTTGCAACAACTTGCAAATGAAAATTATATTCTATTATACTTAACAGACGATTAATTAAATAGCCAGAAAACTTTGATTTGTATAGTTTGGTATATATAATTATAACTGAATGCGTATCAAGCTCTGATTTGCTTGCAGATGATTTCTGAAAAATAAATCAGGATTTATTATAAAGCAGGAGTACCATTGGATTTTATTGTTATTGGTAAATAAATACATATAAATACATAATACATACATAACGCAAATAAATTAAACCATTTTGATGTCAAATAAATAAAAAAATCAAGAAAAACAAACCTTACCAGAATTGTTCACTGCTGAACAGAAAAGAAAACAAGAACAACAGAACATCAAATATGAAAGATTGTGAAACCAACAGGGAAATAAATATAGGCTCACCTGTCATTTTGGGGGAACTTGAGAAGGGGTGACCGTTCTGTGTGATTGGCTTGGTTGGATTTGCCTTTGAGGAGGTTTACCATGCTGAAGCTGTGCCTGGGAACAAGGAGAAAACTTATTAAATCCGAGCATGATGTCTGTCATAAATAACATCTCAGCCACATTTAGAAATCAATTCTTGGCATCCATTTTTAATGACTCTTCTATAAAAACTGGCAGCTGAAATAAACTGGAACTAAAAGTCTTTAAGCAGAACTGAAAGTCATTCTTCCTTTTTGGTCTCGGTTTAGTCATCTTTACACCACTATGAAACATCCTGGTCTAGTGTGTCAAACAAGGTCTAAGCTACATGATCATAAAATAAATATAGATTTTCAACATATAGCAAGTTACACGTCCAAATGTTTAACGACAATTATATAAGTCATCCTTCTGGTCCACTGTGTCCTCCTACAGCTGTCTTGATGATTTAACTGACACCTCGTAACTTGTCAGGGTGGGTGGGCATCAGGTGGTTTGCAGATTTACAGAGGCATGAAAGCGATATGGTTATGACAGGTTTAAGGACAACAGCATCCTGCTTATTCAGGCCTTGAATACTAGAATAATGTTCTGGCCTTGGTTTCGATGCTATAAAATACAGTGACACAATGAAATAAATCAAACAATTGCTTTGGGATTTTATTTTGTGCCAGTGAAAGGCTCATGTAATGCATGAATCCCCAACAAAAGTCAATGCCGCAATCTCACGATTTTAAAATATGTATCTTTCAACATGTCATATAACAGATATCCAAGTTTAGAGTATCATTCAAAGAAATCAGGATTATAATGTACATATAAAACTGAAATCCTGACACAGGAAATCAGATGTTTTTAGTGGCATGTGCCACATTTATGTAATTAATAATAATAATTAATAATAATTTATGCATTTAGCAGACACTTTTATCCAAAGCGACTTACAGTGCATTCAGGCTATACATTTTTTACCAGTAAGTGTGTTCCCTGGGAATCGAACCCACAACCTTTTGCGCTGCTAACGCAATGCTCTACCACTGAGCCACAGGAACATGTGTCAATAGTGTCTTCATTTAGAAGTTGCATTTCTCTTGGGCCTGGATCAGGGTTTTTATTTAACAGGGGCTCCATGGCAGTCTCGACAGCAGGGGGTCAAACTTTTGTGTGGATTTTTTTTCTCCATAAAAAAATGACCAAAACAAACTGTCAACTAAAACTAAAGAAGCTAAAGTACATCTTTTATTGTTCCTCCCAAAATAAAATGTATTCTATAAGACAGGGGTTCCCAAACTATTTTGTCAGCCGAACCCCTCAGATGTAAAATATTTATTTGAAATACCGCCTGAGAATTTAAGCTATTATTTCAATAATTTAAGAGCACATTTGCATGTCCTCTGATGCTGGTTAATTGTCACATGGTATGCAAATGAACATATAAATTATAAAATATTTTTTAGTAGGTATAGGCCTGCATGATGGCCATAACATTATATTGAAATTATTTTGTCATATTTTGTGACTGAGATTTGAACTGATGACATTTCATCTCATATGAAAACTATATCTTACATGATTTTAAATGTATATTTATAAACTATATTGTGATTTCAGTTTTATTTCAATTAATTCTGCAGCACAATTGGGTTATTTCAATTTTACATTTTATTTATTTCATTATTAGCTTTTCATTAACTCATGAACCCCCTGCAGTTTTCTTGTGAAACCCCGTTTGGGAAAGCCTGGTATGCATCAATTATAATTATTTTAATGGCTTTGTAATGTAAGCATCATAAAAGGTATGTAAATATATTAATATGGTACTAAATGCTTACTGTAGTACCTCATTAATATATTTCAATATAATTGAAAAGGGCTACTAGCATTGCTTCATTCAGTAATCACACTTTATCCTCTAAACTTCTTCAGACAAGGACAGCTTTATTTACTGTAGTCATAAAGCAAACATTTCACATCTCATATACTAAATAACAACAAAAAAATCAATAGAAGTCTCCAGAAGAAGAGGGGGAAGAGAAAGGATGGGTTCTGAGCTATTGCTCAGAGACACCAGCAGTGTTGATATTTTTCGGCCAGTGTGAATAGAACAGATGGAAATCCTGAGAACTCTGTGGGCTAATTACTGGAGCCTCTTCAGTAATTAATAATTGTGAAAAATTCTCTGTTTGTCAATTAATGACAGTTTAAATGGGTAAAGTCCCTCTTATCTCTTCAATTGGCTCTGAGTTTGTGTGTGAGTTATGGAGAGCCTTTTGCAGAATGCCAGAATAGATCAATGCTGCTCAGCACAGGCCAGACTATAGAGTCAACCCTAGTCCAATTCTAACACATCATTGGGCAAATCCCAAACCTCAGCTGCTTAGCATTACAGAGGACTCAGATAACTCACCCACCCGTACCGATGCGTCTGCTTACTGCAAACAGCTGGGATGGCGAGTGTGTGTGTGTGTGTGTCTGTGGGCTCCAGACAAGACATAATAGCCATGGCCTCCAGGATATATCCTGGTGTTGAGTTTGGGCAAAAGGGAGATTAGACAGGATATTTCAAGGCCTTTAATCCCTCTCCCTGCAGTTACACAACATAGAGGAGATTTGAAATGTTAGCTCACCGAATGCAGGATTTATAAATGAAGCAAAGCCTTCTCTTATTGTGGCTGAATCCAAGTGTGTGAGGTCCAGATGAGAATGAAACCA
>NW_015649998.1:1605272-1657991 GCF_001515625.1 Sinocyclocheilus rhinocerous
GAGTACATAACCCAGTGGGACACCTACCATCCTTTTAGATCCGGCCTAGAATACTAGTCTAATTGAAGGCTACCTGACGTACTCAATTTAATTTCATGAACAATATGAAGAAAATTTAAATTTTTAAATTTTTGACATTTCAAAAATAATTTTTTATACTTTTATTAAGCAAGGTTGCATTAAATGGCCCAAAAGGGACAGTAAAAAACAAATGTGTGTGTCTATATGTGTATGTGTGTGTGTCTATATATATGTGTGTGTGTGTGTGTGTGTGTGTGTGTGTGTGTTTTAAAGTACTTCTGATAAACAAGTGCAGTCTTGGTGAGCATAAGAGACTTTCAAACACATTAAAAATTTTACTGAGACCACCCTTTTAAATAATAATATGTGTGCAATAATATATGGCATATTTATATGTAACTGTGGCATATTTCCCATAGGACAGAAAGATAAACAAACAACTATTGAAATACATATTTTTTTAAATAATACATGTGATGTGATCAGCTGATTTCATTGAGAGTGGTTATCATTAAAGAATTCCTGCAGGAGAGAGCAGTCATGAGAGCAGAAGCAGATCACATCTCATGCATGACTAACAATTAATCACGTGATGGCTGATCTAAAACTGTACTGTCTAATCCGAAGAGTGTCACAACCACAAGCTTGAGATTAAGACCCCCATTGTTATAGTCCACAGTACCATCACACATGCACATTTTTTCTCTCACAAAGACACACATTTGATGTTACTAATGTGGAGTCACATTAGTAACATCAAATGTGTGTCTTTGTGAGAGAAAAAATGTGCGTACACGTGAGCACCAATTCTCTTTAGAGTCGATTAGCAGCTGTTTCACACAGAAAAGCTCTCACTAAGGGTTCTGGAGACCTTATCTGCCAAATGTGTTCTGCTTAATGTCAGCCATAATAGTGGAAGTACAATGGAAGCACATTTTGCATTAAGATTTCTCATTTTAATTTAGTTTAACTTGATGTACTAAAATAAAAAAAAGATAAAACTTCCAAAACCAAAAACACAAACAACAACTAAAACTAAAATTAAAATGGGGGAAGATTCAAAATATTAATCTCAATGATATTAAATTAACGCTGAAGGTACCTTTCTATAAAAAAAAACAAACAAACAAGCAAATAAAAAAAAAAAAATTTAACTACTAGAAAATGGCAAATAAAGAATGCTGGTGTGATTTGCGTTTTAAGTTTTTATTAAATTTATGAAGGTGCTATATCTTAAATTGTTAAATATTGTATTTATAAATTAGTTATCATAATTGTATCCTATTTTTACATGCAACTTAGCTAGATTTACTGTAAATGTAAAAATAATAAAAAATAATAATTTAATTCATAAAGAATTGGCCATCAATACAGATGCTGCAACTCAAAGAAAGTTGTGAGTTTTCCACTTGTAATTCCGACTTGTAATTATTAACTTGAACAACAAGTAAGCTAATCAAAGTAATAACTAATAAGTATTAATTATGAATTATAATATGAATATGAATTATAATATGAGTGGGATTCGATGTTGTTTTGGACTCCACTGACTTTCATTTTATGGACAAAAACATTCCTAAAAGAAGAATGTCAGTAATGCAAGTTTGGAGCACAATGAGAATTAGTATATGATGATGGATGAATTTTGAATTTTAATTTTGGGGTGAAATATCCCTTTAACAGAATTGATCCTTGATGAACTATTTGACTGTCCTACCTATCATCTTGATGGACGTCAGTGTAGATTATGCAGTGTCCCGAGGGCACGGCTGCAGCCTGCAGTAATTTCTGTGTCTCTCTCTTCCCAGAGAATCCCTCCAGCAGACGAAGCTCATCAAAGTTCCCAGCCACAGTGTCAGACTTTCTGCAGCCTACCCTGCTGGAGTGACCCTGGCCTCCGGTTTGAGACATCTCCACCTCAATATTACTCTTATTCTCCAGGTACATCTTCACTCAGGCACACTGGACCGCAACTGGAGGAAAAGGGGAACACTGAGGTCAAATGATCTTTTAATGCGGCATAGGTTTCATATTTATGGTAATTAGCATCAGATGAGTTCTTTTGAGACTTTCATTTCTAGTTTAAAAGGACTTCTGTAAGCCATGTACAGAACAATGATGTATAGACAGAAATAATTAGAAATACAGAACTGCATTGCGTATGATATTTTTCCATATTAAGGATGCACCTGCCCTCTCCATGTATATAGCAAATACAGTCAAATAACATTCATATTTTTTCCATCAAGACTCATTATAATTACCAAGACACTTTAGATATATAGAATAATAAGTATTAATGCCACAAACACTACTGTAAGCCTTCTTAACGTGTATGGTCACATATTATAGCCACATTCCCTTTGCTATTTCAAAGTCTCAGGCATTTAAAGAGTTAACGTCTCAATCTGTGATTGACAGCTAGACTGTAAGGTTCCAGTCTGAGAGTCACAGACACAGAAGCATTCTAATTAAGAACTTACTTCACCCTTTTGACCCTGGCGTTACTTTTCTACACACCCTCCTTCACACAGAGACCTACATCTTCACACATAGACCTCTATAAACTCACAGCTGTAGACAGAGTCTAACTTTAATGGTAAAACAAGAGTTTTTGTGTGTGTGTGGAGGGGGGGTTGGGGGGGGGGGTAAGTAGGCTGTGTTTTTGAGCAGAAGAACATTGTGGAAAATGGTTTACTAATTTTAATGACCATAATTTTTAGAGTTGCATTTATTTACATATGCACAGCTTTAGAAACAAAAATCCTTTATTTCATAAATATATTTGTATAGTTTACTATTGCAAAGATATTTTAAACCCCACCCCTGCTCCAGTGATAGTTAAATAAAACTAAAATTAATTCATTCTTTTAAAAAATCATTAAGTGAAATAAAGCTAAAATAAAATATAAATATAAATATTAGATGTAAAACATTCTAAAAATTAGAAATGTTGCATTGACAAGTAAAATACAATACGTTTAAGTAGAAGTACTCAAACTACTTAAAATAAATTAAGGCTAAATAAATATTAAAATAAACAGAAACTAATAAAAGATAAAAACACATGAAATTACTAAAACTTAAAATGAAAACTGAAAAAAAAAAAATCAAAGCTAATTTGAAATCTATTATACTACATAACTAATACTAAAACAACACTGCCCTACCCTAAATCTAAAACACAGAAATAGAGAGAGATCAGTGGTTACAATATTAATAACACTACAGTACATAATAGAACTATTACATAGATATTTTAAGCCATTATAAAGTCAAAATAGTTAAAGGTGTTAAATGTTATGGCATTAAACATATAGAATTAAAAACAATAAAATCAGCTTACTAATTCCATGAATTCAATTATCTATTCAATATTGAAATCCCTAACCCTAAGACTGAGCAATGGAAATAGCTTTACTCATTCTATTAAGGAGGTTTTATTAAACAGCTCCCCCTAGTGGAAATTGTGCAGCACAACAACAAAAAACCCACCTCCCATTTTTCTAGCAGACTGCCTCATAATAGAAAGAAACTTATTTTCACATAACAGAGTATGACATCCCTTCACTGACAGCCTATGAGATTTTAAGGCTATTTCTGCCTATATTCTTCCTTTTGAATTGTTTGTATATAAATGAGAGACCCATTATGTCCTTGAGACCACCACCTATTGTTTGTAGCCCTTAATAACCATATGAGTGAGAAAAAACAACAACAAAAAACACCAGAAGTGGCATGGCGAATCAATGAGAAGCCAAACAATAATGCTTCAGGAATCATAAACCACTTTCTAGAGTGTCCAGGGTAATTGGATTAGGACTAGAGGTCACTCTTTTCTCAAACTGTGCTACAGTTCAGACAGAGGAAAGTCATTGTGTTGAAAGCTCAAGGTCTGCCTGAATAGACGCTTGGACTTATCAGTGACCTGTGACCAATGACTAGTGACGGGAGCTTGTTTGATTTCCATTCCTCACTGTTGCCGAATCAAACAAGCTCTATTGTGTCAGTGGTCACTGTCAGTGTGTTAACACAGTCTGCAGAAACATGTAATATGTTGTAGCAAGAGTGAGTGTCATACTGTAAATGAAACACAACAGGAATATTTCTCTTTCTACCCCTGTTCAAATTAGCCCTGACTCCTGCTCAAATATGGATGGTGGGCCGAACTGTACCGTCTCAGGGTGGGACTAATTTTACTAGTACTTTAGTCATTCTGCAAATATTTGCAGTTTAGAGAGAAAGATGGGGGTGGTCAAACATAAAAAAATAATATTCAATTATTTATTAACTATAATAAATATATGTATGTGTATATATATACTGTATGTGTGTGTGTGTGTACATAAAACTGTACTTCAAAGCAAAAGCTAAAGGCTTTACCCTTTACCTCTGAATCAGAGAAATAATAATCCGTAAAGAATCTTAACACACACAAAGCTGTCACACACTCTCCAGACATTACTGTACATTCCTCTTTGCCCCCTCTCTCCTCTCCTCTCCTCCAGTGTGGGAAGAAAAATTAATCCATTGAAAAATGCATTTAGTAATGCTGTTCAAGTCAAAAATTGCAGAGATTTTTGTTTGTTTTTGTTTTCTTTCGTTTTTGTGAATATAAAAGGCAAAGTGCATCCCACATTCACATAAAACATAATATTAAATAGACATGGTCGCATTCAAAGTCAACTACTTTATATGCAAATTATAATTGAATTGACTTCACTGTTGCAGTTTAGTATCCAAGAAAATAATTTTTTTGTCCCTTTTTTTCTCTGTTCAGACAGATTTTTTGTTTTTTAAATTGTATTAAAAACAGAGAAATATTTTAATTTAACTTCTACTCTTCTTTTTTTTAAACTAAACTCCTTACCTGCCAATTCAGAGAATGAAACGGTGAACTGGGCAAGATGATGATGACAACGATGATGATAATGATGATATTATAACATTAAAACAAAAATTAAAAAGTCAAAAAAGAAATCCAGCGGGTCCGAACAGGTTTGGCTGGCTCACGAGTGCCGCACACAGGCTGCGAAGAGGAGGAAGATGCTCAGTCTTAAATGGAAGTTGTAGACTTCTTCTAGGAGATGAGGGAGTGACTCACAGCAAACTCTGCACACAGACAGAAGAGAGTGAATTAACAGCCCTCCCTCTTTCCTCTTCTCTCAGACCCTCTGATACCTTGTGGAAGTGGACACTCATTAACACTGCTAGTGTTTACGGCCTGCCCAACTTCCCCAAAATTCCTGAAGACACCCACCCCTTTTCAGACCAAAACAGTACACACAATGAAGAAATGATTGTTTCTTGCACACACACTCAAGTATTACTCACTAGCAAATTACTATGTATGACGTTAGAGCTGAAGGAATCTCACTGCCCTACTTTGCATCCATCTTACTGACCAAGACCTGCTTTTACAAAGCGCAGTCAAAGCAAAACAAAAAACGATTGGAGCAATCAAAGAGACTCTTTCATATGTCTTCTCTACAATTCCAGAAGAGATTGCTGAGAGTTGTCACAAACTTTGCTTTGGAAGACTGTAATCAGTCAGATATTTCAATATGAATGTAAATATTTGTCATCAGATAATTCCATATCCAAATTATTTATGCAGTGCTCAACATAAATATTATAGCTCCATTAACTCACTGTATTTTATCAGTTGACTTTAAAGGGGTCATATGATGCTTTTTTAAAGATCATTATTTGGTGTATTTGGTGTAACAGAATATGTTGACATGCTTTAATGGCCCAACACAATTTAAGAGAAACATCTGAGACAAAGTTGACACTCAAAAGAATCAGTCCCTTGAAATACAAAGTGAGCTTTAATGAGCAATAGTTTTTTTTTAAATTACCAGCATTACTAACTCAGTACTTCCACATTTTCTACAATCTGCGTCCACAGAATTTAAAGTCTTCACAGGCATCAATAAAAAAAAGTAATAAATAAAAAAAACAGGTGTCAGCACTAATAAGGAGACATAGCAAGCAGATTATTGGCAGGGGTCGAAGTCACAGGTCAGGTGTCAAATCTATGACATCATCCTATTTATGTTTTAAAGCAGCACTATGTAACTTTTTCTGTGTTCAAAATTTGCTAAATATATATAATGAGCGAGTACATCATATGAATTCATCTTCCAAACCGCGTTTTTGTCTTATTCCGAATCACTACGGTACACTTGTAATCAGTGTTGGGGAAAGTTACTTTTAAAAGTAATGCATTACAATATTGCATTACTCCCTAAAAAAGTAACTAATTACGTTACTTAGTTACTTTTTATGGAAAGTAATGCGTTACGTTACTTTTGAGTTACTTTTTAAAGTATAATATTCTGAGCTTGCATTTGACTGTTTTTATTCATTTTGAGGAACACTGAATCTGTTTTTGTGCAGGTGAGATGAGTAAATGCATGTTCACATTTAGTCTAGAACTGCAGTAACATCATGTTCACACAGCACACACAACACCTCTGCATTTACTCCCGATTTCTCTCAACATGGCAACAAGAGAGCTGTCAGTCAAGACGTGGGAAACAAAGTAACTGGAGTTACTTATTTGAAATAGTAACTCATTAACCGCTAGAGCGCCAAAAGTTACATAGTGCTGCTTTAAAGGAACTAATAAAGCAGAAAGGACATGAATTATCCAAGCTGATTCTGGGTGGGCAACTTTTAACACACATAGTTCTGCGTCGGACACTTTCTTTTCATTTTTAATCACATTTCAGAATAAAATGCATGTGAAAGTGTCATTAAGCAGCCAGATGGAAAGGAGGAGAGAGCTGAGTGATCATGGAGGTGATGTGGTGTATCACACGGGTTGGAAAAAGCGCCGTTGATCGCTGTGGGGAAGAGGAAAGAGTGAGACTTTCATGTGACTTCTAGTAGATTCTGGATTTTGGCCCAGTGCACACAGTACACTCGGGTCTGGGGTTATGGCCAATATAACAACACCGAATTCATGCATAAGCTGGATCATGCTGGATAAAAGTTTTACACAATCATGTTGAGATCATGCTCAAGTGCTGCTGTCATTAAGGCAAATGGGAAACTTCTTCCTCATTTTAACAAGCACTGATGAAGCCACGATACTGATAAGTGGGAACTGATTTCAGAATAAGACTTCAATCAGACAGCTGTTTGAATTAATTTATAATTCCTAAGCACTTCCTGCACATTCCTCAAAGAAAAAAAAAGCCTGGATGTGATGTAGTATCAGCTCAAAGTGATCCGGTGGGAGCCCATTTATACTGGTGTACATCAGAAATGGGAGAGACTGTGAAACCCACTGAAGTGCATAATTGGACTTTGCAAGGTCAAACAGAGTCTTCGGATAATAATGAGGAAAGGAGACAAAGAGGTAAAGATAAGTGTGCGTTATTCAGTATGTGGCTATTGAGATCCTATAAAACATCCAACAGATCCAGCCATCAAAGGATCCCAGCTGTCTTGAGATCTCCTAATCACAAAAAAAGTCCACACTGACCACACACATGCCCTCCTACAGTGATGTCTGCTTATGCAACCCAACCGAATGAATTCAACTCTTCTGACATAACATTTCATTTCCTCAATCGACAGGAAAAGCAAGAAGGGTACAGGAACAGAACTCCTCAATTTTTAAGATTAATTAAAGCCGTATTTCATAACCAAATATACAGTGTGGTCTACTACTGAAAAATATTGTATCAGCCTATATATATATAGAGAGAGAGAGAGAGAGAGAGAGAGAGAGAGAGAGAGAGAGCATGTGTAGGTTGCCTGGAGCCAACCCGACATGAGTAGAGCACCTGACCCATTCCAGCATAATGCGCTCTATGATTTCTGCTCATGAAAGAAAGAAAAAAGCATTAAGACGGTGAAGAATGCTCCTGCTTTCTAAGCCAAATTAAGCCATCATAAAACACTTTCCCCTCCTCTTTTCTCTGTGTCATGCACCCCTAATACCCTTTTATCTCCACGGCCTATGTCACACTTTGACGTAGACAGAGGATAGAGGAGGCGGGTTACGATGTGACCCTTGACCTCTGAGCTTACTACTGTGGCCCATTAACAACAAAGCCTGTGAACCAAAAGTAATATATGCAAAGCTCGATGGCTCAGCCGGTTCACGGATAAACATCACTTGACTATCCTCTGGCTGCACGTGAGAACTGTAAGGGATGGAAGTGCTCACTCTCTACCACATAAGCCAATGCGAGTCGTGCAGGTCATTATGAGGATTTTATTAAACCGTTTAGGTTAGTGTTCGAGAGGAATGTGTCTCAAAGGGTCTGGAAAATCCACACGAGACTAAAGCCAAAGTAGACTGAACCTAAACCGTGTTATCCTGAAACAATGGCAAACTGACTACATATTGGGCATTTCTGTAAATGTATATACAGTATGTATGTTTACTGTAAAATTCAAATTTGTTTGAATTTGAAAATGTAAGATATATACCAGTATTAATACCAGAGGCAAGTAATTTCAGAGCTTACATTTTCAAATTCAAACAACAAATTTGAATTTTACAATAAACTGTTGCCACTCTTTTCTATCAGACAGTGAATATGGATTTTTATACAATATAGGCTATCATATTAAATATCGGGCATAATCATAATCGGGCAGAATCTATCTATCTATCTCAGATATATCGATCAATATTTTGACCGATATATTGGAAACTATACTGCTATCGGCTAGTATTTTTTTTTATTATTATAAATCTGTATTGAATTTTTCCCAATTCAAACAAGCAATATATACTCTACAAAGACACAAAAATATATAATGATATAAATTCCAAAGAAATGTAGGAAAACAGGTGTTAAAACAAGAAAATAAACCTTACAAGAGAAATATGGTTTAAATTTATTAACAGAAATTAACATTTATATATAACATGGGAATGAGACCTCTCATAAACACATGGCACAATCAAATTATATACATTCCATTAGGAGAACAGTGCAGACACATATAGAAGGAGGAGAGAATACGGTGACCGACGACCTAAAAGCAACCCCTGACCAGGCTTCCACTGACCAAATGAGAAAACAAAATGTGCTGCTCAAAGTTAAAAAGGCTCTTAAAGAAACACTGCTCTTTTCAAATAAAAAGGCAAAGCTACAGTTCATAATACTACCTATTTAACACAAAATCGATCAGGAGTCTGTCAGGAGTCATCTACCACAGTGCTAGGCTAAGCGGTCTGTCCTCTGTAATAAAACGTGAACACAATGTTTAACAAAGATGTGTAGTTTCTCCCGTCTTCCTGGTTCTCTTCACAACAAAGATAAAAAAAAAAAATCTCCATCTTGCTTTTCACCAGCTTAATAGTGCTTTAAAGCTAATTGCACATAATGATATACACCTATTTCTCTTCATTTAGTTGTATTTGTGTCTATGCACATATATTAATAAGTGAGGTTAAAACAGACATCTTCGGTTCAGTTTTCATTTAAACTTCTTTTTGTCAGCTTATTTTCAAGACTTCCTACACTATGTCTGTGTGTGTGTTTGTGAGATGGAGTTTAACCAGGGGTTAAGAGTTCAGTGGCCTGTCAGGTAATCCTGCGTGGAGTCGGAAGCAAAGGAGTCCGCATCCTCATTGTCAGAGTCGTCGCTGCTGTCATCTGCGGCCGGCTCACCGCTCAAAGCAATTCGTGCGTAGTCATCCGTGTCAATGGACTTGCAGAAGTGAATGGCGTATTTTAGTTTCTCCTCCAAGACTAGCTTACAGGAGTAGCGAGGCAGTTTGAGCAGGAAGAAGCAGGTGTAGGACTCTGGGAGGAAGTGGTCCGGGGGGTTGTATTTGTCCAGCACCTGGTCAAATAGGAAAAATATTCTAAAAATGAGCACTAATATTTATTCGTACATATAATTTATCTAACATTCATATACACACACACAAACACACACAGAAGCTCGTTTCTGCCATGGAATAAAAAATATATAATTGCACCTTTTTATCTCACAATTCGGACTGTTTCTCAAAATTGTAATATATAAATATGAAATTGCAAAAATATAAACTCACAAATCTGACAAAAAAAGAATTGTGACTTTTTTCTTAGAATTTAGAGTTTACATGTCATAATTCTGACATTTTTACATCTTGCAATTCAGTTTTTCTTAAAAAAAGGTCATAGTGATCTCACATTTCTGATCTTTTTTCTCAAGATTTTATATCAATTCAGAGTTTATATTGTGCAATTCTGACAATTATGAGAAAAAGTCAGAATTATGCAAGTAAATAAAACAAGTACGGTATAATTATGCAATTTAAAAAAGAAACAAGTAATAAACTTTTGTAAAAATCTAATACAATTTTAAATAAATGCTGTTCTTTTGAACTTTCTACTCAAATAATGTTTTACAGTTTACAGCAAAATTATTTCATTTCTGATAATAACATGAAATGTTTCTTGATCTACAAATCAGCATATTATAATGGTTTCTGAAGGATCATGTGACACTGAAGACTGGAGTAATGAATACTGAAAATTCAGCTTTGCCATCACACAAATTACATTTTAAACTATTTTAAAATAAAAGTTATTTTTAAATTCGTATAATAATTCCCAACATTACTGCTTTACAGTTTTTACTATATTTTTGATCAAATAAATGCAGCCTTGTTGAGAATGGTAGTGTATATATACGTATATATGCGGTTAAGTAGAAGTTACTTTTTGGGGAACGGTCCCTTTAAGTGACACTTTTCAGAGCCACAAGTTACCTGCACCACAAAGTCTCGTCCACGGAAGTCTGCGATGGTCCTGGGGAGGCGCGTGCGACCCCAGACGAACCTGAGGAAGAGCGAGCGTTCTGTGTTGGAGAAAGACTCCATCACCTCCCAGAACCACTGGATGAGTGGAGCAGTTGGTTCCACCCCCTTATATGTGGCCACTGATTTGAGCAGGTGCAGGGGGATGTCCGGACTGCCACACACCTAAACAACACAAACAAGTGATGTGGAGTCAAATAAGAATTCATGATGACATATGCTCAGTCTGCGTTTATGACACACTCACCATGGTCTCCAGCTCATAGCCAGTAAAGAGAGAGAGCAGAGGCACCGGTACCACACGTGCCATACCTTCCCTTACTGCAGACACCTGCTCATCGAACTCATGCAGTCTGGAGAAACAAAACAACAACATATCCATTTTATTCATCAATTCATTTTATTCACTTTTTATTCCCGAAAATTGGTTGGTAACATTTTTTCAGCATATTATCCACACCTGTAATTTATTGCTAGCCGCACATATTCGCTGCGGTTTTCTAGGCTGATGTGGGAATGTTTGGAGCTGAGCTGGACTTCCTGTCCACAGGCACTGGGCACAGTGAAGGGCAGAGGCATAGCTTCAAACTCCTCTGCAGAAGCCTCATTATCTCTGATATACATCAGACCGGGAATAAAGTCCTTGTCCACCTAATACACACAAAAAAGGGGCAGATGTAAAATACTGTGAAAAGTAAGCAAGCAAATATTTAATGTCGTTTCAAAATATTTATTTCAAATAAATGCTGTTCTTTTCAACTTTATAACCAAAAAATCCTAAAAAAAAAAAAAAGTGCAAATTTCCACAAAATATTAAGCAGCACAACTTTTTTCAGCATTGATATACCAACAAATGTTCCTTGAGCACCACATCATATTAGAATGATTTCTGAATTATCATGTGACACTGAAGACTGAAGTAATGGCTTCTAAAAATCAAGCTTTGCCATCACAGAAATAAATTACATTTTAAAGTATTGTTATTTTAAATTGTAGTAGCATTTCCCAATATTTCTGGTTTTACTGATTTTTTTTTTCATAAAATAAACAGCACTGGTGAGCATACAAGACTTCATTCAAAAACATAAATAAATAAAACATAAATAAGTAAGTAAGTATCACTAAAGTAAGTAAGTATCACTAGTATTTTGAACGACTTGAGCATATTTAAATAAAAGTTTGCCACTTTCAGATTCAGGCACCAGCAAATCTTCAAATTGCAGTTGGATGATCTGAGTGATCTAGCAGGAGTATATTTTGTGGAGGAGACTGTCTCCATGACCTAGATTCATTCAACAAAAATGACTGAAGATAGTCTATACCTGTGCAAATGACTATAGAAAAGGAATGAAAAGAACGTGTGGGTGTTTTTGAGTGCATCACGGTCAGTGTCTCACTGTTGTCTTGTGCTCGGTAATCCTTCTCTTTAACCTTTCTAATATCTCCAGGCAAAAGCAACAAACAACAGCTGCTCTGTGAGCAAGAGACGTCCTGCGCTGAGAAACGCCATCACTGCAGACGTCTCAGCAACACATGATCTCAGCGTGAATGCAGGAGACGCATACGCTCACATTCATTTTTACACATCACGCGTGCATGTGCACACACTTTACTGTGCATCTCAAACATCAAACATCTCAGAGATAAATAAATAAATGATATCTGAAAATGATATCTGAACAACTGCTGAGAAATGTCTTACTGCAGCACAAACATACCACATAGATTTAGAGAAAGCTGCTTACAGTACATATGCATTAGAGGCGGTAGGTTTATGGCTGTCATCTATGTCAGCTGACCGCCATAAAGACAAATGTACAGAATGCATGTACTCTGGTATGTACTCTCATTCCTTTCTTTTACATAACAAATTCAAAGGGCTTGCCATAAGCTCCAACAACAGACAGACTTACCATGTCGTGTAATCAATGTAATGCTGGGGGGTATTCCAGAAAGCAGGGATAACTCTTGGTTGATTAATCTAAACCTTATTACTCATGGTTATCGGTTACAAAATGTGGCTGGAAGTTCGTTCTGTCACTAAAAATATAAGTTAAAAAAGAAAGACTGATCAGTCTTGTCTTTTAGTTCAATCAATCCTTCTTTTTAAATGTATTTTTTAGCAGTTTTGTTTTTTTTCTTTGTTTCGTTTTGATTTTTGGTTTGTTTTAGATTTTTTTGCATTGGTTTCATGTTTTGGTTTAAGCATTTTTGTTTTGGTTTGTTTTTTGTGTTTCGTTTTGGTTTTGTGAAACAATGAAATCAAATCAAATCAACCAAATAAAAAAACGCACACACACACACCCACAGACAAAATAAATAGATAAATAAAATCGAAACAAATCTAAACACAGAAAATTAAATAAAGACTGATTGAAATTTAAACATTTTGATTCCACATTTGTTTTAAAGTAAGATGTGTCACATATGAATTTTAATTATTATATAACTATATACTGTAACAATGTACATTTTTGCAATGAAAGTTAAGTCCAGGTATGTAGTACCATGTGTCATCATGAGTAATGCTTTCTGAAATACCCCCTGAAGTGTTAATTGAAAACAAAACACCTAAAAAGCAGCAAAACAGAAACAAAAAACAATAACAAACAAACAAACATGTGAATACAACTGAACATTTTTCTTTAACATTTAGTTTTGTGAAAGTTTTCGTTTGTGATAAAAATCTTGGATGCACACGCACACACAGACACACGATCCTACCTCACTGAGATCAGCAATGGTCAGGTTCATGCCTGCCAGCTGTTTCCACACAGGTTCTGCCAGGTAGAGACTTAGAGGACTTCCTGTACGGATTGCTATGCCCAGGAGTACTCCTATACACAATTAAAAGAAGAGAGCATGGTAGATCAACAGATCTAATGGAGGGAAGTACTACAGCTGTACAATTTTAGACTGTTTCCTCAAGCCTTGCAAGCATTTTCAGTGTGGGAAACACAAGCAGAAGGTACCTAGGAAGCGGAACATGCTGATGTGCAGAGGGGACTTGGCAGCTGGGTTGAGCAGGAAGCAATCTCTATTCGCTCCTGACTCGTCTCGGCCGTTAGGAGTGACGATGAGGAGAGGAGTGAGACCGTTCTGTAGTTCCTCACACATTTCTGCGATAGATTCACTGTATCCGCCACCACAGTCATCAACTGACTCACCTAAAAACACACACAAAGGGTAAGAAACATGTTAAAGATACGATCCAAGGGCCTTTTTCCCTCTTTTTCCCATCTTTCATCCCTCTCCAAATATAAACTCACCCACAAACTTGACCTTCCAGACCCGGTGTGGTAGCAGCAGATTGTCAGGGCTGAAAGAGCTCATCTTAGCACACATCTGCCCAAATACTGACTTGGTGCCATCCGGCCCTGCCAGTCCTCCTTTACTGCGGGAACGCTTGACCTGGTTGAGAGAATGAGTGTAAGTTATTACAGGCTTCTCCATATACAGCATTTCTGCTCTGATGTATAAACTCCATTGTTATGCTTTCCGGCTGTGAGACTTGCCAGATCAGTGCCAGGCTCCAGGGACCCTATTAGAGTCCATGTATAAACATATTTGGGGGTAAATCTCATGAAGAACCTCATGATGAGCAGATCCAAAAACAAATTTAAGACTAAGATTTAGTGCTGCCAACTCGCACTCAAAATTATAACTAAAATAAAACGGATAATAATAATCATCATATGGTGTACATAGTTCTTGTGTGTCCGTGCTGACAGAAAGGAACAGGAAATGCAACAATAATTACGGTGATTAGGGAAAGGGAGACAATTTTATGGAGGCCCCGCTAGCTATTTTTGCCCATTAAAAGTAATTGTTCATTTTGGATTCTGTTTACCACCCTAATGAACTCTCAAACCAAATGGGAAATGCAGGCAAAAATTTACTTTGCTGAATAAATAACATGCATTTTGGTCATAGTTTTTCAAAATGTAAACAAATACATGGTTTAATATTTTTTTTCTTATAAAGGTTGAAACATAATAGGTTACTATTCAATATACTGAAATAAAAATCTGTTTGCTAACATATTTCAAAAACGCAAAAAATAAATACACTAATTTATGCAAAATATTACATCTGGACTATGACTGTGAGATTTATTTGAGGCCAAATTAGGATAGAGTTGAATGCAAATCTCAAACTACATGTGCAGTTTAAACAAGTGTACCTGTATCCTGTTTAGCTCCACCACTGGCCCATGTTGCCTGTCTCTAACCATAGTGGCTTGAACCACTTTACGGAATGCTGCCTCCTAGAGATATTGAAAACAAATATTAATAAATAGAATTAGGACTTGTAATTTGTAGGAAAAAAATCATGCAAGTACTATCCACAAAAACATTCTTACTTTGCCCTGCGAAATAAGGATTCCACGCAGTGTGTCAAAGCCAACGGAGACGCCGTGTCCAGTTTCACCCAGTCGTCCTTCTAGGTCAAACATTGGGATACAGGGGCAGAAGAGCTCAGAGATGTGGTGCAGGAGCAGTAATCGGTTCCTCAGGCCTATGATGGCGATCTCCTGCAGGTGGTTGTACTCCATAGGAACCTACAGACAAACATTTAATTACTTAAACATGACATTAAACACAAAGTTCTTTGAGATTTTTTGGTAGTCCTGTGTGATTCAGCTATATTTGGTGGTACAGTACCTGAGCAGGCAGTTTTCCAGCATTGGTAGGTTTACTAGTGGACCAGGCAAGTGTGTGTGCTGAGCCACAAGCCACACGGTTGATCTTCTTGCCCTGCAGTGCCGCCACCAGCCTGGGCCTCTGAATAGCATTGGTTGTCCCATCTCCAAGCTGACCCTCATCATTGTCACCCCATGTGTACACTTCACCTGTGTGTTTAAATTCATGTCTTTAGCAAAAACTCCAAATACAAATAGGTATAGACTATGCCAGACAAAAGAAAACCTGATATCTATTTTATATAAACTTGCTACATGATGACCTACCATCCTCTGTGCAGCATACACAGTGAAGAGAACCAGTTGCTATGGCTATGACCTTCTTGCCTTGCAAACCCTGGACCTGCCGGGGTCTGCGAACATGATCATCCGAGCCATGTCCCAGTCTGTGGTAGTCGCCTTTCCCCCTAAAACAATCACAAACATAAAATCTCTACACGTGTTCTCACTAAATAAAAGATCGGTTTATGTACCACTGCATTGTGGGATTGATTACCATGTGTAAACTGCTCCAGACTTGGTGAGAGCTACAGAGAACTGAGAGCCACATTCCACTTTCACAACACCCAATCCAGTTAATGAGTCAATCTAAGCAGAGAAAGAGAGAATGAGATATGAAGATTCATACAGGAATCACTAACCAGAAAGCCTTTGATGCTTAAGTAACTACACCAGCAGTCCTACCTTCATAGGCACTTTACATCCATCACTTCCTCCTCTGCCCAGTTTGCCATAGTCTCCATCCCCCCATGACCACACCATGTCATCATCGGTCAGGCACAGGGTCTGGGCATCCCCACTGCCACATGCAACGTCTATCACCCGGTGACCCTGCAGTGCCTCCACCTATAAACATGCACAGGCAATTCACAGAATATACAGTGTTAGAGAGTAGATATGCTACAAACTAAACCAAACTTACCAGACGTTAAAAAAAACAAAAAACAAATCAACTATCACTGACTAATTTCAGAAAATCAGTTTGCTTGGTTAGTTTACAGTTATTTATTATAATACTAATAAAAAACGATTTATCATATTAAAATAATTAAAGTAAATTATTATTATTGTTGTTCCCACACCATATTCAATGAATTTCCATAAATTTCCAATTGCTTAAAAAATATATTTCTGTCATGACAACTCTCGGAGTGATTTGCATGGTAATATACATGGCAATGTTAATGTATTTGGTCTTGCCGGAATAGATCTGCTACGCTGCTGCGGCAGATCAAGTAAGTACCGAGACTTCCACAACACATTCACAACATGCTGCTGTTAGCATGTAAGGAATATTACTGCTGCACATATAACATGAATAACCCCCATAGCATACATGATCACCCTGTAGCAGATCTATACAGGTGGAGCTGGGGATGGTGGAGGGTTTCTGAAGTGCGTTGCTACTGCTACAGCAAACTGCCAAATATTTGAATGTTGAGCACCGAGCTCATTGGCTACCGATACAGGAGAGAACCAATCAGCTGTGCCATGTGATAATGATGTCATTATGTCATACCGAGTTAGATCTATCGGACTGCGCCATCTAGAGTTTCATGCCAGAACTTTGTATATATATATATTTTTTAATTATTTCGATTGTACTTACACAACAATTTCTGATTCACCATTTTAGAGTGAAACATAAAATGTTACACAAGTGTAATATAAAATCATATATGATATAATAATAATAATTATATTACAAAAGTCTAACGATATTTAGTAATGCACATTCCATTAAACAATGCCATGTATCATGGTTTTGTTTTAGAAAAATAGTTCTATAAAGTAAATGTGTGTTATTTTCTATTTGCAATCAAAGTTTCGTGCCCGATAAATATGCATAACGTAATGAACGCACCAGTTTTGGTTTAAGCTGGTCCTCACTGTCTCCATGACCCAGGCGACCATAACGACCTTTTCCCCACGTGTAGAGCTCTCCACTGGCTGTAATGCAGGCGCTATGGGCCCCACCGGCCGCAATGTCCACCACTTCCACCCCTCTGAGAGACTCGATCACGCGTGGACGGTCACATGGGCTGGGAAAAAGACAGCACTACCAGTCACACATACAGTAACTCTTAGTATAAGCTGCTAAACCGAATCAGTGATAGTCTGGCGCACATATTGGAGTGGGTAATGACTTTTGCTTCTTTAAGGAACTACATGAAGTACTGTGGTACGATCCAGTCGTGGTATCAGGCGGTCCCATAGTACAGTATTCAGAATTTACATGGTACTCAAAGACACTAAAGAATACCATGGTATCATGTCCAAAATGTACTTTTCTGTAAGCATTTGTCTTCACTGTGAAAATGGGAAACTGTTAAAGGGGTCATATGATGCGATTTCAATTTTTCCTTTCTCTTTTTAGTGTTACAAGCTCTTGGTGCATAAAGAAGATCTGTAAAGTTGCAAAGACTAAAGTCTCAAATCCAAAGAGATATTCTTTATAAAAGTTAAGAGTCAGCCACGTCTACCTAAAACGTCTCGTTCTAACATGCCCCCACATATCTACATCACTATGTGGGAAGATTTGCATAACACCGCCCAAATGTTCACACAAAGAAAGAAGGCATAACTTTTATTCTCACTGTAGTATCGTTGCCGCTGCCGCCATGTCCTGAAGACGCTGTGTGCTTCGTTGTGACAAAGCGGAGTCCAGCCAGGGGGCCGTCACATGTGGTTGACGCAAGCCTGCCGGACGCTCCTTCGTCGAATCCGCTGCCTCTGCTCACTCTAGCCCTCCGGCCGTTCCTCACTCCAGCCCCCGGCCTCTGCTCACTCTAAGCCGCCGCCGCTCACTCTAGGTCGCCGTGTGTGATGCTGTGTTTCGTTGTGAAAGCGAACTGAAAGTTAAGTATGAAGAAGGTCACTACATGAGATGAACCAAAGGTGCCCATGTGAAAGGACAAGAGTAGTAACCACAGTATGGGGCTGACCTTCTGTTTCCATGTCCCAGTTTTCCATCTTCAGCCTCTCCCCAGGAGTACAGTTCTCCTTCAGAGGAGAGAGCCAGGCAGTGCTTCCCGCCAGAGTTCACAGCCACCTTCCGGATGAAAACATGCTGGATTGACTCCAGCAGGGTCGGAGTGGAGACGGACTCTGTGCCTCCTATTCCCAGTCGACCACCGGCACCATATCCTGTAGCATACAGCTGAGGACAGCAAAGACAAGTCACTAAAGACATTATTCGGCTGACATATTAGAACAACTGCTGAATATACAACATAGGTCTGTACTTAATAAAAAAAATTATCAGCTGGGCATTGAAAAAAAAATACAAATGAGATTTGTACTGAAGATTTTAAAGGAACCTTTGCTGGCTTTGAATTTTAAACATTTTTAAAATGTGAAAAGCCTTACTTTCCCATCAGCGGTTACAGCGAACAGGGTCTGCTCTCCACCGATCAGCTGAACAGGTCGCAGTGTGGCTAGAGCTTCTGTTGGTGTGGGAACCTTGACTTTTGCTCCTTCAATACCACCTAACTGACCCCGGTGATTGTGCCCCCAGCCGTAGATGGTCCCACTGCCGCCCGCTGAGAGAGTCCAATCATCTGGTCGTCTAGTGAACAGAAAACATGAAGAAATTGTGAAATAAAAAAAAAAAAAACGTTATAATAGAACTCCATCCATTTAAAATGTTACATAAAGAGCACCAAGTCATTTTTGGTTTTGTTTCACTAGCTAAACAACACTGGTCTCAGATTTGTTTAGTTGATTTACCTGTTCATCCACTGAACTAACTGCTCATCCTGCTCCCTCTTAAACAGGTCATGACTCTCATGGAGTGTGATCATGTTCTCAAGGTCTGCCATGAGCTCACGGACTTTCTTTGCCACCTAGTGGAAAAAAATGCAAAAAGTTCACAGAACATAAATATAACAGCTCTCCATTAAGTAAGAGATTCTCTAATTTCCAACCAATATTAGAAACCCCTACCTCATCCAGGAAAGGGCGGGGCAAAGGAGTCCTCTTGTCCAGAGCCACTAACACTCTGGATGCGGTACAATAGCGGCGGAACCAAGCCCATTTGTGTGTCTCAGCACAGCATGGAAGAGTGTCCAACTCCAGATCACATGCAAGTGCCACCAACACCTACACAGGACAAGAAAAAAATATTTTTTGGAAAACTCATGTGGCATATCTTACTATGCCCATCTGTTAGGAAGACAAACATACCTTGAAGAAAGGACTGTGGAGCAGCTGCTTGCCACCTCTGACTATGGGTTCCTCATACTCATACTGTCTCTGTAAAGCCTCGGGAAGTCCTTTCACCAGAGCGGCTAGTGCACTTCCTGTAAAACTCTACACAACATTCAATACAAGTTACGTTAATTATATAATACATAAATGAATACATTAATTAATTGCATAGAACATTGTTTAACCATAGAGCGAGCCTCTCCTTCACTGTCTCCTAAGAGGCGGTTGATGTTTATGGATTGGCCATATTCAGTGGTTAGGAGCTTGCGTAGCCTCTGCAGGGCCCACATACGATGACCAGCTGCTGAACAAGCACATAGAGACAAAGACATAGTAAAATATTGATTCTAAAACCTTAAATTTGTGATTTCAAGATTAAATCTGAGATTTCAAGAATTAAATGTTTTTGCTAAAAGCCCAAGACACATACAGACATTTAAATATTTCACATCAACAATATCTCCAAAACATGGACTAGTATTAATTATAATAAAACATCAAACATAATTGTATTAATTATACATACAAATATAAAAATAAAAAATACAGTATACTATAATTTTTCTAAATTATATATATATACATTTTTCTAAATTTACTTCTCTTACCTAAGGCACTGAGCTGGGCGCAAGCAGCAAGTGAGGCTGCCAACCTTGGCACAATGCTGCGGTTTGAAGCAAAGTTCAGGCGAAAGTCTAGCAGACATGTTACTAGATCCATCGAAGGGCAGGACAGAATGCAACGGTCTGACAGGAGGTCTTTAGGACCTGCAGGTAATTCAATAAAAAGGTCAAGAACTTCAGAATATCATGTTACATATGAAGTATGTACAATGAAGTGATTTCATATTAAACTGATGTACCAGCAGCAGGCATGATGGGATAGACAGTGAAGCGCCAGCCCCAGCCGTTAACAGAGCCATCACTGGTGAACTTCCATTTCAGCTCATCTCCTGGAATCCTCAATTCACTGGACCAATCAGACCACTCACGACCTAAAGGGGTGGAAACACGTAAGGTCATGTGGCCAATGATCAAACAACTTTTTGAATAGTGTTAAAAAGAAAAAAGGAAAAAGAATGTGACCTGATCGAACAGACACAATCCTATTGGCTCCATCCATGATGGTAAGAGGGTCATGTCTCCTTTCTGTTGAACACTGGCGATCAAACTCCACCCTCAAACCTTCAGCACCTAAAATAACCACACGCAAGATCAAATTTTAATGTCTTTAAATCTGCTAATTCTTAGAACACAGAGCTTCATAAAGCATCTACACTACAGCTCAAAAATGTTTTGAAAGAAATTAATACTTTTCTTCAATAAGCATGTGTTAAATTAATCAAAAGTTACAATAACAACATTTAGAGTATGTTAGAAAAAAATCAATTTCCAATAAATGCTGTTCTTTTGAACATCCTATTCATCAAAAAATCCTGAAAAAATGTGTCATGGTTTCTACAAAAATATTAAGCAGCACAACTGTTTTCAACATTGATAAAATTTGAAATGTTTCTAGAAATGAAGCTGAAGGAGATGAAGGATCATGTTACAATGAAGACTAAAGTAATGGCAGTTAAAAATTCAGCATACCATTCCAGGAATAAAGTACAGGGAAAAAAAAGTTATTTGTAAAATGCAATATTACTGTTTTTACTGCATTTTTGATCAAATAAATCCAGCATTGGTTAATTTCCATCAACAATAAAATACTAGATTTTTAAATATCCTGAAGAAAATATGAGTGGCTTGTGCAATACTTCGTCTACAGCAACTGTGCCAAAGTTTAATACTTAGGTTTAGGAATTTGTTCAAATAAAAACAATAATACTTTGGCAAGCACCAGCAATGAGGTTGTTATGGCTGCTGAGATGCTGAATAAACAGAAAAACACAAGGTGACCTGGTATTTTCACAGTTCCGCTGGTGGAAGTGTCATCGGTGTATGGGTGACTGCTCTCCACCACCACAGGCTGCGATGACAGCCGTCCGCTTTGAGAGTCAGTGGCTACGTCCTCTAACTCAGTCACACACAACTCCAGCAGCATATCTGCCACCTGTGTGCCAACAAACACATTTAGATACAAGTACACAAATTTCAAAGATGAAATGATACCATTTTAGTTAGAAAAACATGCAGTGAGTTAGAAAAGAGGTTGGTTTTTACCTGTGGGAAGGCTGTACCCATGCCAGACAGCACAGCAGACAGCACTTCCTTGCCTTTATCGCCTGAGCGCAGAGACACAGCCAGTTTTAACAGGTCTACCAACACACGTGTGTCATCGGGAACCAGCAGACTGGTGAACTCATCCAGATATTGTGGCTCTGGGCCCACTGCTTTACTCTGGCTCTCAGAGTCCTGTTCCAATAAATTAAACCAGGCCACTGTAAATATCACTTCAGTTTATACAAGGGATTGAAGCAAAGTCAACATACAAATGTAATCCTTTTTAAACAGACTTAATGCATGCATTTCATTTTAATGATCAGGAACAAACATCTCCAAAGTATGATTAACAGGAACATTTCTATGACCGGCAGGCTAGAATTCACTTGGGCCATTCTGTTATTTTTCCTCTATAACGCAGTCAAAGAGCCATGCATTTATATGAACACAGTGTTCCCTAATCAAAAAATTGAAAATAAATGAACGCTAGCTCGGAAAGACAATCCCTTATGGTAAACAAAACAAGAAACACACAATCATAAATTGAGACATGCATCCATAATTACATTATAGTACGTCATAGCAGTTTAAAATTTTTTTTTAATTAAAACAAATTTAAAAAGCTGATGCCACCATAAACAAACAAAAAAATGAATTACAATACATAAAAAAAATTATTAAAAATAAAACTAATAAAATAAATTGATCAATAAATCAATCAATCAATAAATAAGTGTTTAGCTTTATTAAACCACTGCATAAAAGCATGTGCGACTGACCTCTTTGGTTTTGGTCATGGTCTCAGCAATGATGCTGGCAGCACCAGGGTCATCTGTGACTGGGATAAAGGGCCGAGATGAAGCAGAGGCAGCGGAAGGGGTCACGGCTGAAGAAGGGGTAGTGGCATCCTCAGATGTGGTCACCTAGACCACACAATACCATATGACAGAACAAGCTTGTAAATGTACTGTTGTCTTGGACATTTGAATGATTGTATCGTAAAAGGGAAAAAAAGAAGAGGTGAATGGTGCAGAACAATGGCTACTGAAAACAAACAAACACCAAAAAAAGTACAGCAAATGTGAAGGCAGTCATGCATAGGCAGCACTCCTCACCTCTCCTCGTTTGCTGTCCATCCAGGGGTGTGGACTGACCCTCTCCTCTGTTTCTGAGGGCAGGGCTGGACCCTCAGCCTCACAGGGGCTGGATGCTGATGAACAATCTGAAGGGGGCACCGGAGAGCTGGAGGGACACTCCAGAGGCATCATGGAGGCAGGAATCAATGCTCCCACCACTGCATCCCTGTGTGACATGAGAGTAATTAAGTGATTCCAGAGCATTTATTTTATTTTATGGAGCAGAAAACAATCAATCTGGAATGCAGAGTAGTTCTAATACCTTAAATATATGCATTAAGGTCATACCTGGCATACATAATCTGCAGGGCAGAGAGCACATGGGACAGGGCCTGCTGTTTGGCCAGATTACCATCTAGAGAGAGTAGGATCTTTGCCAGAGATGGCCTGTTGGGCTTCACACTGCTCACGCCATTCAGCTTATTACTTAGTAAAGATGGGTCACTGTCTGATGGTACACCTATAAAGAAACACGCACAAAACTTTAACTTTAAGCAAGAGGCACACAACAACAGAAAAGAAATGGAGATTGGGTGGAAATTACCAAGGTAAGACGCTCCCAGAGAGTCTCTAGCAGTCTGGAAGAGGACAGGCTCATGGACGGAGGGTGTGGTGACATCTACGGTGGTCCAGGCCACGCTGTGAGAGGAGCCGCAGGCCACACGGGTAATTTTCTGCCCTTCTAGACCCTGCACCAGCGTAGGCTTCCTGTTGACTGTGGTTGTGCCGTTCCCCTGCTGCCCATGGTCATTATCCCCCCACGCGTACACCTATCCAAACAACACTTCATCTTACACCAGCACTAAACTTGTCAACAAAAGGTGAGTTTTGTTTACCATGCACCATGAGCTGTTTAATGTACCAAAATAAAACAGTAGGAGGAAGTAGTAGTTGTGCTACTCCTCTATACCACCAAGCAGCTAAATGTAAAAAAACAATCCTGTAGCGCACCTGTCCAGTGTCTGTGACAGCCAGGCAGTGCAGGGCCCCTACGGCCACATGAACTATCTTCTTCCCCCTCAGTCCTTCAACCATCTGGGGCTTGCGCACGTGAACGTCTGTGCCGTGACCCAGTCGGAAGTAATCCCCCTTACCCCTGCACAATGCAACAGCAGCATGTTAAAAAGCTTCACTGAGGAAAGAAGCATTTTTAAGACTCAATCATGAATTGTACTGTAATGCATCTTAAAAAAATAAATAAATCAAAATCTCCTCTAATATTCATACCAGGTCCAGACAACTCCAGATTTAGTGAGGGCAAGGGAAAATTGAGCTCCACATTCAATCTGACACACCCCCTGCCCATTCAGACGCTCTATGTTTTGAGGAATGTTACAGCCTTCGCTTCCGCCACGGCCCAGCTTTCCAAAGTCTCCATCTCCCCATGAGAACGCCAGTCCTAAAAAAACATATAAAAACATACATTCATATTAGGGCTGCACGATTAATCGAATGTGATTGTCATGCGTATCATCATCGTAGAGATGATGTGGCTTCTTACACAGAATAAGGCACGCAACATATTTCATAGTATTCTAAGCAGTGATAAAGGCTATGTCGATTAGCATTGCATTATTATATACTTTATTATAATAAAAATGATAATAAGACGCTCGCAGATAAACCATATATTGTCGTAGTCGTGTGTTTATTAGTCACGTTGAATTAATGAAAGCAGTTAAATCTTCGTTTATCCAGCAACCACTATAGGTATTTCCTGGGTTTCTTCTGGAGGGCATATTTGGAGTTTCCGCACGAGAGCGCCCTCTGGCCTTCGGATGGAGATTTACTGTTGATCACAGAACCGTGCTTCACTAAAAGATATGCATGACAATCGCAGCTTCTGCCTAATCGCGATTTATCGCCTTTGCGATTTAATTTCGATTAATCGTGCAGCCCTAATTCATATGCCTGCAACAACAAAACAGAACTAAAAAACCAAACCAAATGAAGCTAAGCGAAACCAAACAAAACTAAAAAAAAAATATACTAAATCAAACCAAACCAAGCCAAGTCAAATGAACCTAAAGCAAACAAAACCAGACAGAGCTAAACGAAACTAAATAAAAATAAGCCAAACTAAAAAGCAAACCAAGTGAGGCTATATGAAACAAAACCAAACAAAACTATACAGAACCCAAACGAAACAAGACAAAACCAAACAAAACCAAGGCAAATGAAACTAAAACAAACAGAACCAGACAGAACTAATCAAAACTAAATGAAAACAAATGAAACTAAACTAAATGAAACCAAACAAAACCAAATGAAGCTAAACTAAAACAAACTAGACAATCTCAGACAAACCTAAACGGAACTAAACGAAACCAGGTGAAACAAACCAAAACAACTAAACAGAACCAAACAAAACCAAAGCAAACAAAACTAGCCAAAACCAAAAGAAAATAAACAGAACCAAAGAAAACCAAATGAAACAAAAACACAAAACACAACAAATGAAACATTAAATTGCATTACATTAAATCCACAAAACAAAAAGCAGGATTATACCTTCATCTGTAAGGGCAAGGGTCTGGGCATCTCGACTTCCACAAGCCACCTGGACAACACGATGGCCTAAAAGCACCTTGACCTGCAAACCACACACAGACAAGTTTGATCTAGTGCAATGAGGGATACACACAGCATCCACTGAATTTAAACAGCACAATGAGAATAAGCAAGTTTAAAGCAAGTCAGTCCACTCTGCAGACATCTTGGTAACTTGACATTTTCTTTTTTTTTATTGTATCAATAGGCATACAAGTGCAGCTACTATCTACATAAATGGGGCAAGGCTTAAATCTTCAAAGATTCTGCCTAAATTAATTTTCAATTACATATTAAAAATAGTATATGATATAAAATGTGTTTCCTTTGTGCATCGCACATCACCTCCAACTTATAGGGATTCCTCTGCAAAAAATATGGTAACCCTGCAGTTTAGAACAGAGAGCTCTGAGTTTAATGATATACTGCAAGTAAAACAAATACCAGTTTGGGTCTGAGCTGAGTAGTGTTGTCTCCGTGGCCCAGACGGCCATATTCACCCAGACCCCAGCTGTACAGTTCACCACTCGAGGTGATGGCGGCACTGTGAGAGCTGCCGCAGGCAATATCTCGAATGCGCTTGGTTTTCAATGCCTCAATTAGCCGTGGCTTATCACAGTTCCTGGTGGGAAAAAAAGGAAAATTCTCATGAGATCCCTCTAGAAACCTTCCACATATTCTACATTCCTATTGGAAGAGGTATGAATGACCTACATTCGACTGAAGTGCCCAAGCTTGCCATCATCTCCTTCACCCCAAGAGAATACTTTTCCATCCACAGTCAACGCCATGGCATGCCTACCACCTGAACACAAACAGTTTACCCACTTTAAAACAACACATTCTGACAACAAAGGATGCTTTCCTTAAAACGGAAAAAGGGCATACCTGAATGTACAGCAACTTTCTTGACCACATAGTTGCTGAGGGCAGATATCTGTCTTGGTATAGGGATGGTTCCACTGGACAGTCCTAAACCAAGTCTTCCGTTAGTGGCCTCTCCACAGGCAAATACTTTACCCTCAGCAGTCACTGTAAAGACAAAGAATCAATCATTAATTTGGTTAAAAGAGTATAATGTAATACTTCGGTATCTAACTGCAAAATAATAAGCATCCAATGCTAATAAAACACTAATTTTAGATATAAAAATACAACTAGAAAGCCACACCGGTGTCTTGTATCACATTGCTGTTGCTGCTATTTTGCAAAAGCAAAATGATACACAAGGCCATGCGTTACAGTGATTTTTACCACCTTGCATCATACACCCAGGGTTGGAACTGAAACTTCATAGACCACTTAACTGGTGGTGCAATCAATGTAACGCATGGCATTGAGCAGCAAAGGCATAAAGGCATAAACTCACCAGCAAAAAGACTTTTAGAGCCTCCAGCCACCTGCACTACATTCAGCGCAGACAGGGTCTCTGAGAATGATGGGACTTTGATCTGAGAGAGAAAACAAGACACTAAGATTTGTCATTGCGAGCTATAGCTATAAAAGTTATGCTATCATATAATCAAGACCTCTATAGAAAATATTATATTATATTAAATAAATAATATTTTTTTTAAATCTAATTAAAAAACTACAAATTTGAATGTGTTTTTACACATTACTGACCTTAGACCCCTTAAGTCCACCAAGTTGGTCCTTATCGTTGAGACCCCAGACAAAGACTTTGGTTCTGATGGTGGCAGCGGACTCCAGCCCTGACAACCTTTTTCGAGTCAGACTGCAAAAGGAGATAGAAAGAGAAACTAAATAACGCACCAGTTCATGCTTTCTCTACTTTACCAAATGCAACAAAACGCACACCTTCCAGTCGCTGTCTTCTCATCCTCCTCTTCCTCATTGTCAGATGCCAGGAAAGGCACAGTAGCCAGATCTTCATCCTCTGCGCGGACACGCCCCACAATGCTCAAGCCATGGATCTTACAGTCAATAATTTAATGCACAAGTAAAGTAAAAGTACACACAAATAAAATATCTTACTGACCCCAAATGTTTGAATAGTAGTGTATGCCTATAATTAGTCTGACCTTGCCCTGAGAGCCTGAGGACTGCCAGCATTGCTCTCCACAGTCTATGAGCCGAGACGCCTGGTTAACAGAGGATGAAACGCTGAGGTTCTTCACCACTCTGGACCACTCATCAATCAGCATGCCACGCTGATTGTTGTGATGCCTCTTTAGCTGCTTTCCTGAACGCCCACCGAAGGTGGGTGACTGACCTAAAGGGAAATGATTAGGTTACACTTTTGTAATGCTAAATGACAAAGTAGCTATTGAACAACACATGAAATTTTCCCAGACCTGGTTCATTTATTCGTCCGAATGAATGTCTAGGATTGTGTTTACGGGTCTTGAAGCAGCTCTCGCAAAAGTCAAAGTCATCACAGCTCCGACACTTAAACCTGGGGCCATTTATAGGGAACATCTGACATCCGTCACACCTAAGAAAAGTGTAGAAACAGTATCATTTTATTTAGTTTATTTATTTATTTGTCATCAAGAGGTGATTTTCACTTGTACTCTGTACCTGACACCAGGATGTACACAGGGAACAAGTTCCATCTCTGATAGCAGCCCAGTCCAGTGTGACTGCTGAGGAAAGTCCACTATCACATCTTTCCCATTGGCACTGAAAGCTGGACACAAACGTTACATAATTACACAGTAGGATCAAACCCAGCAACAACAGTTTTCATTTATCCCTGAAGAGAAAGCCCTGTGCTACAGGTTCGAGATACATAGCAAAACAATCCGCATAAAAGTATAGTTCAACCAAAACTGAAAAACACATTTGAACATGAGGACAAGCAGTAAATTTTAAGGTGAAAATTTTGTTTAAACTAGTGCTGTCAAACGATTAATCGCATCCGAAATTAAAGTTTTTGTTTACATAATTTATGTCTGTGTGCTGTGTATATTTATTATGTATATATAAATACACACACACACACATACAGAATATATTTGGAAAAAATGTACATGTATTTATTTATATTCATATAATTTATATTACATATAAATATATTTAATACATAAACAACATATTTTTCTGAAATATATACATGCATGTGTGTCTATTTATATATACATAAATATACACAGTACACACACATATGTAAATAAAAACTTTTATTTTGGATGTGATTAACTGCTTGACAGCACTAGTTTAAACCTGTTTAAATATGATCCTGTTACCTTTGACAACACCCACACTCCTGTGAGTGACAGATCCCCACTTGTACTTTGGCGTTGTGACCGAGGGCTTCACTCGCACTTTATCACCTATCTTAATATGGGACGGAGAAGTCTGGGGAGGAAACCCTGGATAATAGAGAATAACATTTATTTAGTTTAAACAAATACTGTATGTTAATAAATAAACAAATCCACTATAAGTAACAGGAAAAATAAATATTACTGATACAATAAAAATGCAATTAGGACTTCAGTCCATATAAAGTGTTTAAGAGCAGAACATAAAGAGGATTTACCCAGCAGCTCAGTGTGGATATAACGGACCCAGTACGTTCCTCCTTTCTGCTGCCAGTCACACTGCACATTCAGATCATGCAGGCCATCTCTGTCCAGCTTGATCACTTTCCCCACATCTCCCTCATATACTTCCTCATATGTCCTGCAGCACCGTACCATCATGCCCACCTGCAACACACACAGGCCTCTGATCAGCTCATCTCATCCATTACCACCCAAAACCATAAATAAACAAGCGTAGCTCCTCACCTGAATGTGCTCTCTCACATATACAGCATAATCATCATTGCTCTGAAAATCCGACCTCTTTTTAAAAGTCTGACTCTCAGTCACCACAACCCCAGGAGGCTGACATGCAAGGGAAAGAGCGTTTGTTACGCATTTAATGACTACAAGTGAATCTGCACTTCATATCTGGTGTGTGACGGATCATTGTGTGTATGTGTAATTATACACACCACAGGGAAGGCTGGCTCAGGCTCCTCTAGCTCTTCCAGCACCTCTTCATCAGAGTATTCATCTGATACAGTATCTGCATCTGACACATCTGTAATGTGAACATCTGGATGGTCCAACAACCAGCCCACTAATGCCTCTACACCTAAAACCCAAACATAATGAATCAGTTGCTAACAAAAATGCTCCATGTAAAAAAGGGAAGACGATGGTATAATCAACATGGTAGTGCCCAAATGACCATGGCATTACTAAGTTACCATGTAAGCAATGGTACTTTCTTCTAAGGGTAGGAACTTTGAGTACTCAAGCATGTAGTACAGACAGAATTCAATTTAACATTCATAAACTTGAGCTAGTGGTGCAGTACCTGGCACTCCAGAAGCGCCTGTGGTTCCAGACAGTGATTTAAGGGCAAATTCAATGTTTTTCCTTTGAAAGCCCATCTCCATCAGCTGCAGGACGATGGGAGCAGGGGGCACAGGTGAAGTCTTGTGTTTCTTCTGCTTGGGCGGGCGCATATGTTGCACAGTGACCGGTGTGGTGGCCTCGCTGGAGCTGCTGTCCTCAAATAGGGGGGAGGACGGGTGTGTGGATTCAACTGCCAGGTACTGACACACTGCCAGAGCTGCTGCCTAATCACACATACCAGCACAAAGACATTTGAAATTCAGGGAGGAAAAAAAAAAAAGATGAAAGAACTGGGTGATGTAACATCTGAGCTGGTAACTGAAAGGCTTTAAGATCACAATCACAAAGTTCTATCAACAGCATCTGAGGCATAATGTTGATTACCACAGAAAAATAATATAATATATTCTGAAAAATATTATATATTATAATAACTATAAGTACAGTATGATTGATTTTATGCATTTAAAAAGTATTTTATGCTCACCCACATTGCACTTATTTGTTTAAAAGTAAAAGCAGGATCTGGTAGCCTATCTTGTGCTTAGTCATAGCCAATACAGCATCATCTTTTCTAGATTTTGACCAAATGTATTAAACAAAAGAAAATACTGTCAACGCTTTAAAGACATTAAAGTAGGCCTATTTTTTCCAAGATATTTAAAAATGTTTGCAGCATGGCTAAAAAAAACACTACTCCTTATAAGCGTTTTGAGAGGAAAAAACAGCCTAAATTAGTAGGCTGTACGTCGCATTTTATTATTAATATATTATTTTATTATTATCATTCAGAAATAATGTAGGCTAAAACACCAGTAAATAAAGCAAAATATTTACAAACATTACAAACACAATTAGGCTATTTTAGTTCCCTTCTCTCCACAACAAATCCTCTAAAGTTGTAAGCCAAAACTAATTAATTTAAAAGCGAAACTGAAGCCTACCTCTTCTCATTCTGCACGAATCCAAATGTTTCCATATATTGAAGACGTATCTGGATGCTAAAATATTATTTATTATGTAAACTATAGGCTTTGTTCTTCACTCGCATTTTCGACATCAGCACAGTGAGGCGGTGGTTACGCTGGACGGCACAGACTGTACTACGGACTATTTAAATTGAACAGTGTAACTTTTTATGTATCTTTAGCTGTATTTTATTTTGATAATGAACAGGCTGCGATGTCAAGTTAGCAAAAATATGTTGTATGTGCATATGAGTCGCTGACGCGATTCAAAACTGTAAAGCTTTTGCAAAATAAAGAAAACGTCTTTCCTTTCCGTGAACTTCGGAGCGCGTTACAATGATCCAAACTCAGCACAATTTATTTCGTTTTGTTAATCTGTTAATGATTTAAGTGAAATATATTTAGTGTATAGGCCAATATATTACTTTTTATGTCGCCTATATAGTTTTATTCCATTTTCTCTGTTCACAGAAACGCTGCAGGTGCATGATGTGAACTTGTGTGAATCCGTGTTCTACACGATCCAGCCATTTTTGCTGGTTTCAAACACACAAAAAGCTGCATATTACCTGATAATAATTTTCACTTAAATGTAGGCCTAATGCTTAATTGGCGGTTTGTGACATATCCTCAGATAAACTAACTCCGGGGCATTGCCATTGCCACTTACCGTTACCTATGATGAATTTACAGCGGAGCGCGGGCATTTCACTGGTTGGATGCGTCAGTGTCACATTTGCATTGTCCATACTATGCTGTCTGACAAACTATATTTTGTACAGATTTTATTTTGTTTTGGCAAGTATTTAATTATTTTGCCCAGAGAAAAACATTGGATTATGCAACAGACATGCAACTCATTGTCTCCATGCAGTTAATTAATAAACCATCGGTATCGGCCTTTTTCATGCTATTTCCGATATGCCGATGGCTTTAAAATAATAAAAAAATCGGCCGATAAATATCGGCGGCCGATACATCCCTAATTTGTATGCAATATTTGTATACATTATATATTATTATATTATATTATATTTATTATAACAAAACAAAAATTACAGCTATAGCTATAATTTAAGTTTTTGGGTCAATGTTCCGGATTGTTAGTCATTAAATTTGCCATACGTAAAATAAAATGTTAAGGAAGTGTAAATACGGTCTCTGACCTCCAACTCCTGGCGGTGGAATATGGCTTTGATGGGGGATGGTTGAGTGGATGCTGACAGCAGCTGCTGGAGGAGGATGAGGGGAGGCTGAGGACCCTCGGGAGACAAATCTCCCACATCAGGAGACGACGCACACTGATCCTCTGAACACAAACACACAAAATCATAACATAAGCATAAGCATTACAAAATTGTCAGAGAAGACACCATATTTAAAAGCAGTCATCAAAATAATAATAATAATAATAATAATAAAAATCTACATGTGACCACCAGGGGGTAGTGATGTGATACAACGGAACACGATTCAGTCGTTCCCAGTGCATTATAAACAGTTAACAGATATAATCACTCCCCATCACTCCTGCATTTTCTGCTTGGTGTGTGAGCTGTGAGAAAATTTTATAACTTTTGACAACACAGCATTGAAAGATAACCGCACAGAGAAGACACCATATTTAAAAGCAGTCATCAAAATAATAATAATAATAATAATAATAAAAATCTACATGTGACCACCAGGGGGTAGTGATGTGATACAACGGAACATGATTTAGTCGTTCCCAGTGCATTATAAACAGTTAACAGATATAAATGACTCCTCATCACTCCTGCATTTTCTGCTTGGTGTGTGAGCTGTGAGAAAATTTTATAACTTTTGACAACACAGCATTGAAAGATAACCGCACAGAGATAAAGACAAGAGCAAATAAGTGAATCCGAAAATACATGCAGATTGAAACTAGAAGTGAGATCAAGGGTGACATTCTGGTCTCACCTGTAGGATTAGGGCTGACGTCTATGACAGCTGGCTGAGAAAGGATCTGTCGGAGTTTGTCCTGGTGGGAGAGCAGAGCACGCGCTGCCTTCAGGATGTACAGTCTGAGCTGCTGACACCGCAACAAATGCACATCCACCTGATCTGTTGCAATGACAAACACACAAACCAGAATATTTATTATCATACGTAGATTAGTGTGGAACAGATGTTTTTGCTTGGACGGTTGCATGAACAGTCTATTTCTTTTCCCAATCAAATCATCAAAATGACATTTGATTTGTGATTGCTGCATGTGGCGTACCCGTAAGTCCTCTGCTGAGGGATTTCTTCATGCGTTGTTTCTCTAGCTTGCTTCCTGCCAAGTTGACTAACTGGGCCCACACTGTCAGCATAGGCTCAGTGAAGGGCAGGTTCTGAACACTGAATGGAACCATATGAATCTGCAAAGATATCCAGACAGACAGAAAATAAACAACAATATCAACCATAAAGAAAAACAATGGTGGTTAAGGTTAGATGGTATACAGATTCGTCTACTGGGCATATGCACATCAATATAGCGTAATTTGTCAGACTGTACAACAATAATTACTGTTTTTGCATTACTGTAAGAGGTAGGTTTAGGGTTGGGGTAGGTGTGTGGACGTAAATAAAACAATCTAATAGGTAGAAAACTTAATTTATTGTTAGCTTCCGGTTTTAGCTGTATCCCTTCTAGCCACGACCAACAATGGCTGTGTTCATAAAAATTTACTACTCTTGATATATCTGCAGTATATAGCACTATATGTATGTATATTGCACATTATATTTTACAAATATAATTTTTGGGGTCAACAAGATTTCTTTAGTGTTTTTGAAAATAGTTATCTTATACTCAACAAGGCTGCATTTATTTAATCAAAATTACATTAAAAAGAGAAGTATTGTGAAATATAATTTAAGGATGCTTTGATTAAAAGAACGTTAAAAATAACAGCTAGTTTGAATAGAAATGCATTCTTGCTGAATAAAGGTATACATTTCTCTTTTCTTTTTCTTTTTTACTGGCCCAAACGTTTGAACAGTAGTATACATACAACAGAAAACACTGAGTAGAATACTGTATCCCACAATGCAACATGCTCAACTTGGGAAGCAATGCTGTGTGTTGGTGCATATGTACCGGTTTGAGCTGACTGAGCAGGCAGACTTTGCAGTTCCTCATCTCATGGAACTGAACAGTGATTCGTCCTTTAGGTGTAATGCGAGTCACAGTGCCCTCCCCATATTCCTCATGAACCACAGGTCCTCCCAAACGCAGACGGTCATCAATCCCACCGATGACTGCCAAAACTGCCATCAGACTGCCCACCGCCGGGGCTTCTGCATTGGGAAGGTAGTCTTCAAGCACAACCTGACAGAAACACAATGTAGAAAAATTCCATATCATCTAACCAGGGCTCAAAACCAATATATGGTACCTTTAGTAAAATACTTCCATTATTTTACAACACTAATATTAGTTGGCTAATAACATCAAAATTGGACTTGTACCGCTTCAGTGTGTCTGCCTGCCATGATATCACTGATACCACTGAGCTGGGAGTTAATGTATTCATTAACAAGGCCATTCCATTGGCCAAGGGAGTGAAGTGTACGCAGTACGGCCACAATTTCCTCTGCTAGGGTACTGCTGTGAGTTGCTGTCAGAGAGGCTTGAGGGCGGGACTTTCTCCTACGCATCGAACCTTCTGTAAATCACAAAACGAGATGTTAAAGTGGCATCCTGCTATCAGCATTTGTACTACCTCACAAAGAGCACACAGTGAGAAAGGAGTTAATAAATGTACAGTACCCCTGAGGAGGGGCAAATCTGAGGAACAAGTGCTGAGCAAGCTGCCGAGGAACCCAAAGAGTTTCTCCACCAGAAACGTCATATCCTGCGAGCGCTCTGTCTTATCCCAGGAGGGTAAAACAACCTGTAGAAGCCGCAGGGCAAGAATCTGCCAGGGAGTGAGGAAAGAAGACTAAATGCACTCATTTTAACCCTGTGGTACTCATGAAGGTTTTAGAATGACAATTTTACTGTAATGAGACAAGGAAAGCTCTCATCCTCTTGGTAAATCCAGTCAGAACTCATAGTAAGTGTTAAATGAAACCAGGATGCAATGTTGGCACCTGTCTCTGTAGCGTGACGGCAGTGAAGGACTGGTGGCCCTCCACGATGCGTATGAGCAGACTGATCCATGCAGAGGAGCTCAGGGTACTGCACATCTGGGGCATGAGAGCTATACTGCGAATAAATCCCAGTGTGCACCAGCTCCTGTGCTGCTCAAGAGACACCAGCTTGTGAGATGAACAACCTAAAGAAGAAAGGGAGGAATGTGGTTCAAATATAATTTAAACATTATATTATAAAAAAAAAAAAATTAACAAATAAACTCTGGGCTGTTACCAGTCTTGTCATTGGCTCCACTCTCCACCAGTATCCTGAGTAGACCACACAGAGTGCTAATAGCGTCAGCCTGCATCACCTCAGCGTGAATCCCAGAGGATAGTGACAGTGTCTTCAACAGATTAACTGTACTGGTCAACATGATTGCAGTTGGGTGAACACTCTTCTCCATCACCTCCCCTTCTGAGACAAAGAGGGAGAAATTGTATAAATCAACATGGCAATTACAAATACAGTAAAGCACCAAGACTGGGTAGTAAATGCTTCGTTCTCTGGAATGACAGTGCCATGTGCATCACAAACCTGTGTCGTCCTCTGTGTCAGAGTCTTCTGTGGCCGGTTGGGTGGCAGGTGGCGGCTCGGCCAGTTTAAGGTCATACTTGCCCTCTTTGCCCATCCTGTAGGAATTGGTGCTGCTGGTGTCCCACTGTACACGAATCCAGCCATCTTCTCCCAACTCCCCAATCACACGGCCCATGCCTGGTGGTGGTCCATCCTAACACACACCAAACAGAAACTTGAATAAACTGACCTGACAATGCATTTGTGCTAGGGGTGGTCAGTTCACACTGATAGAAATTAATCTTTTCCAATAAGATAAAACTGATTTTTACATTTCATGGGCATTTTTACCTTTATAAAGCCATTTTTTCTTTAAGTGACCGTTATCTTTTGAGTCAGATTCTTACATTTAATCAGTGAATTAGAATAATAAGACATTTGGGATGTTACCAAGCAAATGATATCAGTATCAATAAAATTCATCTTTGCAAGCCTGAGGAAACACAGAAGCTGCATCTGAAGTGGCATTTAGATGTACACTGTTTAATGCAAGACGTGAATGCATTTAACCTGCAATTACAAATGCATAAATAATGTTTTGATATTAAACATAAAACGTTGAATACTGAGATATTTGAAATAATTTAAAAAATGAATACTTTAAATGTGAAATTAAAACTAATGGTCGACCAATATATCGCCAAGGCCGATATATCGGCCGATATTTGGCATTTTTCAAATATCGGCATCGGCCGATAAGTTTTTCTGTTTGGCCGATGCGTTCGTGGCGGGACTTTTATTTTGATGGCGCTGAGAACGGCAGCCTTAAAACCGCCAGTAGGTGGCAGCAAGTCACTGTTAATAAGCGAGTCATTGCGATTGAGCCGAATCATTTAAACGGTTGATTCATTCAGGAGCGAAACACTGTCATGTTGCTCAGAGACGCAAAACAGTGCTGTGGCAATTTGTTTGGAATTATTTTTGTCGTCTAAATAGCGCAAAAACAGGAAATATGGTGTCTAAAACATAAGTATCTTAATTAATTTCTTGTTTATTGAACTGTTGTAAAAAATCAATATCACATTTGTAATCATGGTAATTTTTGGAGAGAAAAAAAAATGGCACTCTTCGTGTGAAACTATATGAAGTGGTATAATATATACATTTTTGCCCCCATGTCTTGAATTTGTGATCATTCTAAACGCATTTTAATAGATTGAATCATGCAGTGAAAGAACGCACTCTAAATGAGCACTCGCACTAGTTTAGTGTACTCTGTAGGGGTATTTTGAATGGTTTTTGCAAAATACTTTATAATGTCAAAACGCACATTGTTAAAACAACAATTACAATATTATCGTAGACGATATATATCGCACACCCCTAATTTGTGCACACTTATATGAACACTGCATTGCAAGTGTAGATAACAAGGCAAACACATCAGCTTTAACTTGCCTGATCTCCCCATTTCCAGTCAGGTCCTCTCATCACCCTAGTGCCAATCTTCATCATAGCTGCCAAATCAGGGCCAGAGGCAGGGAGAGGGGTTGGGGCCGTCTCCTTCCTGGACTCCTCGAGAACTGTAGCTGAGCCTTCGTGAGCTACAGAGCTCAGCTCCTCCTCACTGCTATCAGAGCTGGGACCTGTGCAATGCAATGCCGACATATTCAGAAAAAAACATTAAACAGTACAGAAGAGATCAATCTGTCCCTGAAAATTACCCTTTACAGTGAAGTCCATCTGACTCCATTGTATTTAATCTGACAGTATACAACTGGCCCTATAAAATAAAACCCATCCGATTTAAGAAGAAAGCAAGTCAAGAGAAGGTCCTGACCAATGAGTCGAAGAACACACTGGGTGAGGGCGAGGATGCCAGAGTTCAGCAGGAGACTGAGGCTGTTGGCTCCATGTTTGAGAGTGAGCATGTGGAGCATGGCCAGCAGGAAGCGTGCCTGAGGAATGGTACCCAAACTGGGGCCTGCTGGGTTCTCATTAGTGATGGTCTGCAAAGGCACTGGCTGCACACCTGGAGGAGAGGAAACAACATTCAGTAATACTAAATACCATAACATTCAAATAGTTGGGGACAGTATGATTTTTTTTATTATTTTTTATAAAAATTTTTTGAAATTATTATTATTCAGAAAGGATGCATTATATAGATAAAAAGTGAGCGACTACACGTTAACTTTTATTATTATCAATGCTGAAAACAGTTTTGCTGCTTAGTATGTTTGTGGAAATTGATACAATTCTTTTAAGATTTATTGAAAAGAAAGTTCAAAAGAGCGGCATTTACTTGAAATATGGATCTTCTGTCACCTTATAAATGAATTAAAACAATCTTACTGACCCCAAACTTTTGAAGGGGTAGCGTACATTAATTAAATGTGTTTTATAATCATTGTAATGACTTCACACATACCCAGCTCCTTGAACTTGACGCTGGCCTCCAACAAGATGTTGCGGACATTCTGGATGGCCCAGGCATAGAGCTTACCGAACGTCACCTCCAGCAACATGCGGTTAAATGGAGGAATGAGATCTACATCCTTTAGGCAGTCAGCCAGGGGCTCTCTATCAGGGCAAAACAGATATGAATGTAAATACAAACCAAGGCAAGATACTGTTGAACTGCCATACTAAAATATGCTGCAAAACACAAAAGAATCTACTAAAAACAGAACATGAAAAACAAACGTCCTGCTTGAAGATTGTTTATAGCTTTAAACTTGCCCAATATTGGTCCCTTCAGGTATGACTCTCTGCCAACCACAGAGCATGGCGTACTGTACGGAAGGCAGGAGGAAGTTTTTGGATGCCAGCTTCAACATAGTGTCTATACCCTCCAGCCGGACCTCAGCTCGCTCCAACTGTACACAAGTGTTATTGTTAGGAGTTAAATACTGTCATTTACAGGTCCATTTTATGTTCAGAACTACCTTTTTAGACAAAACAGATGGGGTTGGTTGAACTTCGTTTTAACTACCTGTTTAAGAAGGCACTTCCTCATCTTCTCCACATCCAGCGGTTCCTCTTTCAGAGCAAACTCAACGATGGCGCTCATGAGGCTGGACTGAGAGAAGGAGCCCTGAACGCTATGCTTTAACCAGCGGTACTTCTGAACACTGCCTATGGTGTTTAGTAGAGGCTGCCACTTATCCTGCTACAAGATAAAGTAGAAGAAAATGAATCAGGATGTTAATCAAATAAACATTTTAATAGAAGGAATTACATGACATGCTTTAATTCAAATTGAATAATTATAAAGAAAAGCTCCTCAATAAAGACATGTCAAATGTATTAACGCAAAGAGACCCTATTAAGTCAAAACAACTCATTAAATGTTAATAAATAATTAACTAGTAAGTAAATTAGTTACAAATAGTAAAACAAGTAAATAAACAAACTAGTAAAGACAACAAATGTAGAAAGAAAAAGTGAACAAAGCATAAATACTATGAAACATATAGAACGTACAAGTAAATCCCCAAATCAAGCAGTAATTTCAACTGAAAAAGATGCTGTTGCAGGGGAAGGTATTTAAAGCAACTTTGAAAGGAACTGTCCTGTAGCTGTAACACATGCAGATTAACATCAAGATGTCAGAGCCAGACATGCAAGAGTTATTTATAGACACACACCACAGCTGTGATAGTCTCATCAGATCTTACGGAGATATGCATAATTCAATTAGAGAGAGAGAGAAAGAAAATACTGAAGGTAAATGGAGAACAGCAAACCTTTGGGGATTTGTCAGTGGTTTGCTTCTTGTCCACAGGGGTGGGACTGATTGGAGCAGGCAGCTCCTCATTGGTCCCTTCCCTCTCCATCTTACCCTCCTCCAAATCAGCTGACTCTGACTTCTTAAGCACTGAGTGAATAAGCAAAACATGCTATAATTATAAACCGAACATCCTTTTACACTGAACATTTAAATGAACTGTCAGACTTGTCACCTCTCTTTTTGCGGCGGTCTCTGATCAGTTTCTGCGTGACCCTTTTCCAGCGAGGCTGAGAGCTCAGCAGCTTCAGTTTGGACACAATGGACAGGTCATTACTGACAGCAGGCCGGAGCTCATTAAACAGGAAACGCAGCCTCTCGATCACTAGGGCGCACACCTCCTTATAAGAGCGGCCTTGCTCCTGGTGCGTCTGTAGCAGATGGGGGAAAGATCAGAGAGGAGGGGGTCAAAGAAATCATCATTACACTCCAACCCCATTTACACCTGGCATAACCATGTATTAAAATGTAAAGCTAAAGTGTTTGTAATTACTAATTTACATTTCATCACAAATATGACAGCTTGAGCTGCATCAAGAATATTCCCATTATTTAGCTCACTTTTATCAAAGAACACTTGGCCTGGTACACCATTCGACACACATCAATCACAGATTTAGGGAGGGACCTCTGTTTCCCCTGGTCCAAACCCAAGGCATACTGATTAACAAGTGAGAGGGCGACATGACCTGTATAAGAAAACAGAAATGAACAGTAACATTGACAACTCTGTTTAGAGTTTTTGGCTAGTTCACAGAGCAGGATTTCAGAAATCAAAAATACAGAGAAGCCAACATCATTCAATAAAACAAGCACTTTTTAAGTTACCAAGGTCCTGGTGCTTGAGAAGGCAGCAGAGCAGCAGGCGGCCCACTTCCTCTACAGGATGTTCTGGCGGAAAAGTGATGGGAGTGATGAGATGGTACTGTTTACAGCACCGCTCGATTTGGCATAGAAAGTCCTGCAGCAAATAAGAAAGAATCCAACAATTATACATGATCTGTAATAATCAATTTGACAGTCAAATATTAGGAAATGGGCTGCATAATAAATTATACTAAATAAAGAGACAAATAAGTTATAGTCTATCTCTGTGTATGACCTTCACAGTGTGGTCCTGGGTGTTGTTGTCAGCGATGGCCTGCAGGAAGGGCTGGGCATGATCACTCAGGGTGATTCTGCGGCAGTAGAGTTTGGCTTTGTCTGGTGTGGTGGTCCCAGGAGAGCTGCAGTGGTCCTCATCCTTCTCCTCATTATAATTATACTGGATCTGACTCATCTGAAGACCACCAAAGAAAATCGACGACTGGAGCCATTCTGGAAGGTACAAGATTAAAGGTGATTAAATATATATATATATTTTTTTTTTAAATTACATTGTTAAATGTTTTTTTTTTTATTGTATTGATTTTTTGATATACCACTGAAACGTTTGCAATATTATAAGCTAAATAAATAGACTCACTGGCACATTCTAATTCTATGCGGGAGAGAGGGGTGCTCATAGCCAGATATGAGGCATGTAGCCCCAGTAGCAGACCAAGGTTCCTCTCAGCATCTATAAGAGGTGAGGACAGACTGCTCAGGCCAGGAGTTGTCACCATTTCCTGGTTGGGCTGGAGAAAGACAGCCAAAAAAAGAAGAAACATGAAGTCCAAACATTTTGAGAATAAAGCAGTTAGAATCTATAATACAAAGACACACAGACCTCCATGTATTGTCCCACACAGAAAGCTTGCATGAACTCCCTGGTGTCTTCAACCTGGAGAGCGGCCTCTAAAGCTACTACAGGGTCTTCTCCAACAAACTGGGCTGTGAGGGGAAACAGATGTCAATAAACTTTTTATTTGAAAACAAAGTAAAAGGTTTTAGTCATTTTAGTAATGTTGTTATACCGAGGATGCTGTTCCCAGTTAAAGTTTGAGTCTGGAAGTCTTTAATGTCATAGACCTTCCCTTCAATGACAGTCCAGAAACCGCCATCTTTGTTATGATTCTCCAGGTCAGCTTTGCGGATAAGCGACACTTCCTCATTGTTCTTTGAGCTTGACCCATTTAAAAAGAATCCTGCAAACAAAGAATTGTGCTTCACTGCTCTTCATTTACTCCACTGCACTTTTCTGCTTTCAATTATCTTTAGTAAACTAAATATTGTATCCTTTACATGTCAAGTTTTGATTTTATCACATTTACTATAAGATCTTTTTTTTTTTTTTTTTTAAATACATAAATATATTCATACTGGATTAAAGCATTACTCAATTAAGCAATCAGACCGTCTTGGTTATGAAGGAAGTGTGTGGATTAATCTGTCACATACCCATGAGTCCAGGCCAGGCGAGATCCTCATTATCATCTCTCTCCATACCAGGGGAGAGATGGTTAAAGCGGTCCACGTGCTCCAGAAGAGCAGCGAGGAGAGGAATGGATCCGGTCTCCTGCATCAGGCCAGCATCACGGGTCAGCAGTAGCACGATGGAGACAATCAACTCTGGTAGCAAAACACCTGGAGAATGAAGAAACAGGATGCTTTGCAACTGAAAATGCCTTCAGAGACTTCAGAGAAAAAAAAATCATCACATAGGTTTGGAACGACATGAATGTAAATAATTTTCTAAATTTAAATAAACAGAATTGTCATTTTTAGATGAATTTATTTCTTCAATGCTAGAATCATCCTGAAGCTATAATTTAAATTTGGTGAATTTTATATAGCAACATGGCATTTTTACCTGTGAGATCTCCCTCAAGGACACGTGCCACCTCTGCAAAGTGACGATGAGTGTTGAGGGCGATGCTGGTGGCCACAGGAAGGATATCTCCAATGTGTGTGCACAGCAAAGCCATGTACTTCTTCAAAAGAGACCCCACACCCAGAATCTCGGAGTGACTCAAAGCTGTGACAATAAGAGATACTCTTGACTGGATGCTCAAACGGTGGCTTCCTTAACAAAATTAAGTTCTTCTACTTACTGTATCCTCCCACACCCACAGTGCCACTGACCCCCACGTACAGCTTGCAGACCAGCAGCCTCTGAAAGCGCAGCAGTAGGTCCAGAGAGGCCGAGCGCTCCTTGCTGACCTGCTCCGTGTCTTGGCAGTTTGAGATTCGTCGTGCCACATCCTTAAGACGAGCTATAGTCTGTGAAGCAATGTTTCTACAGAATAAAACACAAGGAAGAGTGTTACTAAAGGCTATGAAGTTCAGTTGATTAAGAGTGTTACTTTTGCTAAAACCCTCTTTAAGATTCCAAATGTTTCATGCATTGAAAAGTGAATCACTGCAGTACCTGAGCAGCTGTTGGACCAGCTGGACCAATGGAAGGCTCTGCTTGTTTGTTGACTCATAGATGCCGGTGTTGATCAGGTCTTTGTCCAGTGTGGTGCGAGAGCGATGCAGAGAGGAGGCACTGGCTTCCTGCTCATCGATTTCCTTCTCTTTCTGTGCCTCTTTTTTAGCCTCGATATCCTAATAGAAGAAACGGAGAGAAAGTAGTTAACTGGAATGTCAAAACAAAGCAAAAAAAAAAAACACAAAAGATCAAAACAAACCAAAACCCAAACAAAACTAAACTAAGAAAAAAAAAAACTCAAACCAAACCAAACAAAACAAAACAAAAAAAAAAACACCAAACTAAACTAAAAACAAAACCAATCAAAACTAAACTAAAATAAAAAAACAAACCAAAATAAAAACAACAAACCAAAAAAATTAAACAAAGATAAATAAATAACAGTATATACACGTTTCAGATAACACATTAAGCCGGGCTCACACTGTGCGATTTTTTAAAAGTCCTTTAGGATTGTACTTGTCAGACTGTACGAACATGATGATCATGTCACACTGTGGGATCTCAGTTGTCATTAATGTCAGACTGTAAAAACGAGTCAAGACGCGTTAAAAACGAGGGCGCGCAAGAAAACTTGTCCGGAGTTCTACATTATCAACCCATACACGTTCAGTGACTGCGAGCTGCATTGCACCCACGATAAATTTTCTTTGCTGTAATGTTGGCTATCATTAAAAGTATATGAATGGCGGCAATACCGGCGTATTTATGCAGAATAGTGCAAGCAGCACTATACACCCACATGAAAACAGCAGCGCAACCGGTGTTTATCATAGCAAAGGCAACGAATCATATGAATTCCATGAGCAGAGGCCGAGAGCACCGGAGTTTATGCGGTTAGAAGAAATATGTAGCATTAATTCTGATCATGGCTTGTCTTGAAAAACGAAGACAGTTTGACGTTCGTCGTAGGAGATGTCACACTGCAGGACTGTGAGCAAAATCTTCTGACACTGCCAGAAGTTCATCGGAGGTCAAATGTGATCGCAACGGTCATTAATCGGCTGTCGGTGAACATGTCAATCTAACGATCAAAGACTACAGATTTTAGCCTAGGATGATAGGAATCTTTTAGGATTTTCAAAATTTGTCTCAGACGACCAAATCGTGGCCAAAATCGCACAGTGTGAGCCGGGCTTTACACAATCATTTAAAATTTAAATAATTTTTGACACTTTTCCCTCAGGGGTCATGAATCAGTTTCCTCTGTCTGGTTTTTGGCAGTGCTCTGTTGAATGTTGGGGATATAAGGCATGTAAGGGTGAATAAATGATGAAGTGACTAATGAATAAAACATGCTGACCTGGATCTCGGCCGTGATGGCAGCGTTCAAAGCGGACTCCAGCCCTCCGTCCGCCATCAGACTACTAACCAAGAGGTCGATCATGAAGCGACGGCCAGGACTTACACTCATCTCATTAGTAGATGCTAAAAAATACAGAATTGCTTTTGACCATCAATGCTGTGATAAGAAACAAACATGACCTTGACTGCTTGTTTTTTTTTTTTTTGCACATCACAGCAGAAAACTGCTGCTAAGATGATTTATCCACAGATGTTACCAGATGTAAACCAGCCAGTTGCTGCACTTAGTAGCACTTAGTTATTTATGAACTGACCTGCATTGGGCAGCAGTGAGGACAGGGCTCTTGCTCTTTCCTCCGCAGTGGGCAGTAGCACTGACCAGCCACTCTGGAGCACGGCCTGGGCGGCCGCCTGCACAGTGTTTAAAACCCCGGCGTTGCTGGCCAGCGTCACCACCGTCTGCTTGAGGTTATTAATCAGCCCACTTCCCAGGCCCAAACCCAGCTCGTCAGGGTCCACCTGGTTACTGATGGCTGCATGGAGCTGGAAGAGATAAAATACAATGACAATATTCAAGGTGAACTATGCTTTTAGGAGGACATACCATTCCTACCATTCAAACAGGTATTTTGGAATAAATCAATGTACATTCTGTCATTTATATGGCAGTAGCCTAAAATTTTAGACAACTGACCTGTAGTCTAAGCAGGTTGAGAGCGGCCACAACCATGCACTCTTTCTCCTGCGGCGGTGGCCAATCAGAGCTGCCGTCCATGCCCTCGCTGGCCTGCCGAAGCAGCAGGTCCAGCTGATCGAAAGTCATCGTGCACACGTCCACCACGAATGGTACGCGGAGCCCCACGGACCACTCAGAGCATGACGACCATGCAAAACTCTGAGAAACAAAATATATGAAAGATAAGAAGTATGCAGTCAAAAGCAGTACACAATGAATTACATTCTGGTGAAAGACAGGTTATACCTGGCCAGGGCCGCAGGAGATGCCTACTATGTGTTTGGAATTAAGGCCCGGCAGGGCTTTAGGCTGCTTCTTATTGGAGAAGAGAGTGTCAAAGTGCTGTAGTTTATCATTACTGCCCCAACTGTGCACCTCCCCTTCTTCTGTGAGGGCCAGGCAATGTGTAGAGCCAACTGCTACATCCACCACCCTCTTACCTGAATTGACACAGAATTAAATGTTAAAAGCAGACTTCAGATAAAAAAAATTTAAAAAAAAAAAAAGTAGATAAACTGGTGATCGAGTTGAAATAAACCATATTTTGAAATGTATGTGCTGATAAAGTCAACATGATATGGCATTTTGCTTCCATAATGTAACATTTACAAGTGAAACAAGTGAATATTCCATGGGCAAAAGAATGTAGGGAGAGACTTGATTTGATCCATCTGGAATTGATTAAATCTGGATTGTAAAAATGCCTAAATAGTTGGCTATTTTGTTCAAATAAAGCATATCAAGTCCTTTCAGAGGCAAATCAAGATATTTTGTTATTTTAGTATTACTTTTATGCGAATATAGTGTTTATTAATTAATATTTTAAATGAGCTTTTATTCATACATTTATTTTTTTAAATCTTAATTTAAATTGTAGTAATTTTGTTAGGTGCTTTTGACATGTTTACTAGTTTTTGTTATATTTCTATATAGCTTTAGTTTTTTTATTTTACTTTTTCATCTAATATTTCATATCAGCTTTATTTAATTTAATATTTATTTTAATAGTTTTAGTTAACAATAATAACACGGTTATATTTCAATGAAAGAAAAAATAATAATTTCCTTCTTTGGAATAATATGTAAATTAAACATTCACAATGAGGAACTTTTCAATATTACATCAGGAACATGTTAAAAAATATATATATGTCATGTTGACTTTGCCTTCAGATTTCGAAAACCTGAAATGTGCATTTTGTGAAAACGCAATTATTGAAAACAATGGAAAACACTGAACCTTGTAGACTGTCAAGCAGTTTGGGATAGCGGACGTGTTCGTCAGTGCCGTGGCCAAGTCTCTGATTGTCTCCTTTGCCCCAAGTGTACACTTGTCCATCTTTAGTAAGAGCTACGGAGAACTGGCTCCCACAGCACACCTTCACGATATCCAAATCCTGTAACTTCTCCACAAGTTTTGGCGTTTTGCATCCATCACTGCCCCCACGACCAAGTTTACCATAGTCACCATCACCCCATGACCACACCTGACCTGTAAAGAGCATGCGAGAGAAATGATCATGCCATCCACACATTATCTTAAAACCACTTCTGAATGTGCCCTTATTAGATGTCGTACCATTCTCAGTCACAGCGAGGGTCTGAGCATCTCCACTTCCACAGGCCACATCGATCACCTTAAGCCCCTTCAGAGCAGTTACCAGCATGGGAGTGGTCTGGTCCTCACTTGAGCCTTCAGAAAAACATACAAGCAACATTTAACTGTGTCCTGTAGTAAGATTCTCTATGTCTTGTTATAAACAGCAGTGGATTTTAGCTGGATTTATACTGGAGATGTTACCGTGGCCCAGCCTGCCGTAGTTTCCTCTGCCCCATGTGTACAGCTCTCCATCTGCTGTGATCGCTGCGCTGTACGTGCTGCCACACGCGATGTGAACAACCTGCTTCCCTGCCGGCCTCCCTGAGAATACTGCAATCATGGTGGGTTCCTCTAAATACCTGTAGAAGCACAAGTAAACAAAATTTATGTTGTGTGATTCTTTGCTTACAAAGAACTATAATATTGTTTTTAAATTGCATACTGTTTTTGGCTGTCTGGAATGGTTGGTTTTGACTGGTCAAATCACAGCATTGAACGGTTAAGTATTTTTTATAATAATTGCTAAACTGTTAATTTAAAGCTGTTAATGACAACATAGTTGTGCTTAGCCTTAGATGACTTTGATATTAATTTATTTTTCCCTTAAACATGACATGCATTTTTACCACTCAAGAGTTTTCTTTTTGAAATAAATGATTTTTATTCAACAGGGATGCATTAAACTGATCAAAAGTCAGGAGTAAATCATTTATATTTCTAAACAAAAATATGATGATATATAGGTTTTCTTAATATTAGGTATTTTTAAAAAATATTTTTGTGAGAGATATTTTTTTGCAGTCAAGTATCTTTTGATATGTTTAGGTTTAGCATTTGTAATTAATTTATGTTTCCACTTTTATGTTTTTTGCCATTATGTGAGGTGATTTTTTGTTTTGTTTTTTTTGCCCTTGTATGCGTGTTTTTTTTTTTTTTTTGGTCATGTGGGTGATCATGTGATTTAGGTTTGTGCTGTATTTAAGGGCTGAACTATGGATGTTCGTTGTCTGATGAAGAGCTTGTAGGCTTGAAACGTCACCTGTGGTGAGAACATACATATTTTTCTACTTTTGGAGCTGTGGTGTGCCAACTTTGCTCTTCCTGTCTAAACAAAAGTATGAACAAAATATTTCCATTCAAAGTAAATTGTTCTATAAAAAAATTATATTAATCGAAAAACCCTGAAAAAAGGCACAGATTCCACAAAAGTATTTATCAGCACACTGATAGTAACAACAAGAAATCAGTATATTAGAATAACTTCTGAAGGATCAAAAATCAGTTTATTTCTGTAATGTCAAAGCTAGGTTTTAAAATAAATCAAATGTAATATAAAGAAAAACAGGAAATTTTTTATTTCACAATATTACCCGTTTACTGTATTTTTTAACAAATAAATGCAGCCTTGGTAAGCATTATAAACTTTTTAAAAATCATATCTACCTGAAACTTCTGAACTGTTGTGCATATACAGTATTTGGGTCTGAAAGATAACATTGGAAGTTTGATGATGTTGGTGTGCTCTTACGTAGCGTCTCCGTGTCCCAGCCTGCCTCCATCTCCACAACCCCAGGAGAACACCTCCCCATTGCCTGAAAGTGCCAAGTAGTGCTGCCCATCCGGGTGAGTTGCAAGCTTCATTATTTTCCTGGATGACAATGCGTGGACTAGCATAGGGGCCTGACAGGAAATCACAGGTTAGTTTAGTGCACAAATACAAAGTAGAAAAATAAAGAGAAAATACTTGGTCAGCAACAGCTATACACACATTTACATTAATCTCTAAAGTGTGTGAGAAAAAAACAACAACAACAACAACATAGCATTCAGCTAACAAAATGAGGGACTCACTAGCGTAGTGCTTTTGTAGTTTTGTGTGTAGACAGCACCAGTGATGGTCAAGATGAGGAAACCCTTCTCTGAGCAGACAATCTGTGTGGCGCCCAGGTTTGACAGTGCCTTGCACTGAATTGGCCCATTCACATTAGCGTAAGGCTTCCATCCCAGCAGACCCCAACCAATCACCTCCTGCAGGGTACTCTGGAAGAGGAAAGACATGAAGAGATTGAGCTCTAAGAAGAATGATTTTGTTTTCCTCAAAGAGGGATTACAGATCATAATCACAAACAAGAGTTCCCTGGGGCTTCCTAGAGATTCATTGTGCTCTAGAGTCAATAAGCAGCTTCAACACAAACAATAAAAAGTGGGACTCTAGGCAACCATGTAGCATGATTATTGTCCTGTAAGACGCAAATAAAATGTCAAGTCACGGTGTTGCATGCAGTAACCTTGTTAGAGGTGGGTGAGCTGCACTGCAGGGGGCTGCATGGGGCCGCCAGGCGGTCCAAGTGTGCCATGATGACTACAGCTGTCTGCCGCAGATCAATTGCCAGGTCATTATCTTGAGGCAGTGTAAGGTAGCGCAGAAAACTCTCATTTGGGCTCAGAGGGGCCGAAAGGATCTGAGAACATAAGTAGTGAGACATAAAACCTGGAAGAACAGTGCAGTTATAAAAATTATTCAGGGATTCAATCTCACCTCAATCTCCTCTTCAGGAACAGGCTCCTCCTTACTGCTGTGGATGTTCTGGAAGCGCCGCAGGAGGGGCAGTAAGGGGGCGCTGGTGCCCTGGGTCGAGCGCTCATTATCCATTTCTCTGGTTCCACTGTCCCAGAGCCTCAGCAGCAGCAGAACTGCAGACAGTAGCTGACTAAAACACAATCACATGCAAAAGTGAGTTAGAGTGTTTATGAATATGACTCTTCAGTCCTATCAACAATCTCAGAAAAGTCACATGCAAGGTCCAAAATTAACACCAAGTAAGGAATTTTGGACAGTGGTCATATGTAACATCATGCTGAATACCTGAGAGTTCCTCGCTGCACTGCAAGCTCCAGAAGGATGGCCAGGGCCAAGTGCTGATCCTGCAGGGGAATGTTACTGGGCGCTTTTCCACTAGCACTTCCATGAATGTCACTGAAAAACAACATTAGAGTAAAATGAGCTTAAATAGCAATGAGCTTTAGGAATGTGTAGATTTATGACCAGTTTGCGTTAAAAAATAAAGTTGAGGTCAGAAAGAACTTTTTTTAAAAGGAAATTAATACTTTTATTAAACAAGGACGTTTTAAACTGATCAAAAGTTACAGTAAATAAATTTGTTTTAAGTTATTTTTATGGGCTTTTTATGCTTTTATATTGAGATAGGACAGTAGAGAGAAGACAGGAAATTACTGGGAGGAGAGAGGGGAGCAGGATCGGCAAAGGACCTCGAGATGGGAATCGAACTCGGGTCGCTGTGAGCGCAGTTATGCTATATGTCGACGCACTAACCACGAGGCTCTTGGCACCAACCAGTAAATAATAAAATATAATAATAAAATATTAACCATTACAACTGTTTTCAACTGATAAAAATAAGAAATGTTTCTTGAGCACCAAATCAGCACATTAGAATGATTTCTGAAAGATCATGTGACACTGAAGACTGGAGTAATGGCTGCTGAAAATTCAGCTTTGCCATCACAGGAATAAAACACATTTTAAAAATATATTACATTTTTTTAAAAATCAATTAAAATTAAATTCATTGCAATAAAATTGTACTGTATTTTTGGTTAAATAAATGCAATCTTGGTGTATCTTGATGCAAGTTTTCTAGTTAGAAGATAAAAACTTATTACACAGGTATTAATATTACTACTTCTGCATTTGGGAATAGTGAAGATGAATGACTGGCAAACCTGAGGAATTTGGTAGCCCTCTCGACCACCTCCAGCCAGACGGGCGACACTGTGCCCTCATCAAACAGGGTAGCTTCTGGGAGAGCCCGCAGAGCGTCCAGAGACTCCTGCAGTAACTCACTGCACAGGTCTGCATCATCACCTGAGATGCCACAAACAATTAATGAGTGTGAAGACTTCTTCATATAGTATACATTTTAAGGCTGCCATTATCACGCAGTGCTTTGGCTACCAGACAGTCTGCACTGTCAATAGAAGTTTACAATGACGTTACATCTTTAAATTCATTCTCATCAAAAGCACCATCTTCACAGCAACATTCAGGCAAGACGTATTTGGCTTCTGCATCACGTCTCACGGCACGCTGTTACTTTTTAACACATTGCCTACATACAATACAATATCATTGTGCCTGCTGCACCCATGGTATGGCAGCAAAGTTCCTTGATTATTACGCCAGAATGAGAGTATAGTTCCTAGCCATATCGGCCTACAAAATCGCAACTTTTAATTTTCCATCGGTCTTAGTACATGATGTAACTACAGAAGAGTCAAGTTTTAAATAGGAAAAATATAGAAACTCTTTGGTCATTTTTGAGCGAGATGCTAACGGTCTAATCAGATTCAATGATCTATGCTAAGCTACAGCTAAAAGTGCTGCCGCCAGACCCGGAGATCGGCTGAATGGATTTGAAAATGGTAAAACTCAACTGTTTAACTCTAGGGGAGTTGGAAAATTAGGCTATTTTCAAAAATAGTGGAGTGTTCCTTTAAAACTCATACAGTCGTCCAATTTTTTTAGGGACAGACCGAAATCATGATAAGAGTAATTTTACATTATAACAATGACACAATTCCCAACAAAGGTTTAATATTAAATACTATAAAGGGTTTACATGATAAATCCCATTAAAATGTAGCTACATTACATATTAAATATATGTATGTATGTATATATAAGCAATATCACATGAGTAGCCATGCTATATGCACAGTTTATTGGGATATTGGGTTTATACAACACAGTTCAACAGCACAAGTGCGTAAATAAAGAAGAGACAACAACAGTGTCTTTTAAAACCCTCTTTTGTGCGGAACTACTACTGTTCACCACAGATTCAAATCTCGGTATGACAGTTTAACAGCTGAGCCCAAGCCTCTGTTACTAATTCGAAAACATCACTTTAGAACTAGTAACGAAGGAACGTTGAGTCGCTTCACTGCAGCTCATTGTATTACGTAGAGTCGAGTATTATGAGAGAGAGAGAGATCGCCTGAGAGAGTCTATTAATTGCATCTGATATTCATTCTTCAGGTCGATCTTATATCCATAATCACAAGATCAGTTTGAATATCCACTGAGGAAAGCGATATCTTTGTCTTCGTACTTTTAACCGTTAAGGGGATTTCTCTTGACAGCGGAGTCAATGCATTTGTTGGTTGTGTCCCTATGGTTGCATCTTATAAGGCTGTTTAAAGTAATAATAACGTCCTTTTTTCAGTCCCTTTCAATATAAAAGTTCTTGCGACTCACTCTTAAAGACAGTCGTAATAATGTAACTTTCTCTGAAGATGAAATTATAATCCCTAAAGGACACTTTCACAATACCAAATATGGCATATACAGCACTCTAGTTACTATAGGATTTAATTGCATAAAAATAAAAAGATATGAAACTTAACTTTTCCCTAAAGCCAAATCGATTTCCTCTGGAACAAGTAATAGATTAATAAGTCCAAAGATTGCCCGTTTAATGTAACCAAAGTGAATTAAGCCTATACCTTGTTTAACATCATCTACATAAAGAGTCAGCAGCAAATTCCAAAAGGACTGGCCGAGATAAAGCTGTTCTTGGTGGATACATAAGCTCTGAACAGCCGCTGCCAGCCTGGAGCTCACATCTCAGAAAACGTCTTAACAAATTGTCAAATAGGCGCTATCTTTATATATCGTTCTTCTGCCATTGACGCTCACTGAGACAAATGCTGCTAGCATAACTCCACTTGTTGTTACAGTTAGAGTGCTGATACTACTGGAGTATCGCACTGCTGGAAAAGGCTCTCAGCCAATCAGATTTATAAATATTAAATATAACATTTATATTTATATAGCAGCCATATCACCCTGCAGCCCAAGACTGGTTGCCCACTGAAGCTAAGCAAGGTTGAGCCTGTTCAGTACCTGGATGGGAGACCTCCTGAGAAAACTAGGTTGCTGCTGGAAGAGGTGTTAGTGAGGCCAGCAGGGGGTGCTCACCCTGCAGTCTGTGTGGGTCCTAACGCCCCAGTATAGTGATGGGGACACTGTACTGTCAAGAAGTACCGTCTTTCGGATGAGATGTTAAACCGAGGTCCTGACTCTCTGTGGTCATTAAAAATCCCAGGATGTCCTTCGAAAAAGAGTAGGGGTAGAATGGCCATCCTGGCCAAATTCACCCATTGGCCTCTCCTCTCCTCTCCACCAATGAGCTGGTGTGTGGTGGGCGTTCTGGCGCAATATGGCTGCCGTCGCATCATCCAGGTGGATGCTGCACACTGGTGGTAGTTGAGGAGATTCTCCCCTTCTATGTAAAGCGCTTTGAGTGCCCAGAAAAGCGCTATATAAAAGTAAGGAAT
>NW_015649998.1:1659561-1662244 GCF_001515625.1 Sinocyclocheilus rhinocerous
CATCCTGGCCAAATTCACCCATTGGCCTCTCCTCTCCTCTCCACCAATGAGCTGGTGTGTGGTGGGCGTTCTGGCGCAATATGGCTGCCGTCGCATCATCCAGGTGGATGCTGCACACTGGTGGTGGTTGAGGAGATTCCCCCTTTCTATGTAAAGCGCTTTGAGTGCCCAGAAAAGCGCTATATAAAATGTAAGGAATTATTATTATTATTATATATATTAAATAATGTCTATTTGTAGATAGTCCGTATATTTGTAGATAGTTAATTTAAGGAACTTTATCTCATTTGATTATACATTATATATTGTAAAAAACTGACAAAAAACAACAACAACAAAACAATAGGCTCAAAACAGCACATCTAGCATTATAAAACTGATCATTCCAGCAGTACAAATCAATACGGTCCATGACCTTTTAAGCAGCTCACTGCTTTATTCTTAAATGAACCTCTGAGGTTGGAGTGTACATATCGTAAAGCAGGCCTTCTATAGACTATGATACCATTCAGCTCCATGTATGATCTCTGATGTCTCTTTCCCACCAAAGACAGGAAAACCTGACCACTATAAACTTTATTACAGGATAAACATTCACCCTTCCTCTCATTTATCTGCCTCCTCCCATTCCAACCCTCATATTTTCTCTCATATTCTCACAACTATGGCAGTTCAGCTCAAATCCAGCTCTCGGCTGTTCAATGGAATGTGCATATGGCTCAGGTTTCAGGGCAGCTTTATATCCCGGGCCAGAGGGGCTGTATCCACCCATTTCCTGTGGACACTGTGCTGCACCGTTTTCAACATCTAAACAGATCACAACTAGATCTCCCACCAGTCTCTAACCTTCTGCTCAGCCTCAGTGTTTCAGCTACAGGCAGAACAGAAAATTCTGCTTACGTTTGCCCTCAACTCTGGGTTAAGAGTCAACCTTTTGTATCACCACTTCCTACCTGAAGTAAAGATTAATGAACAGCACAACAGTAAAACAATTTCATGTGCTTCACATTAAGCTCATAAAATCTAGAATCTGAGCAATTATTTGACCCAACAACTATTGTTGTCCTAGGCCACATAGAAAGGTTTGACAGAAATTAATTTAAGCCCATTAAAAGTCACTAATATGTTACACTAGATCAATACATGAGTCAATTATATGATTGCCTGCCTTAGGTTTCATGTTAGGGCTGCAACTATCGATTATTTTAGTAACAGAGTATTCTACAGATTATTCCATCGATTAATCGGATAAGAAGTAATTTTTCTTTATTAAAGAGCAATATTAAATATACAAGATATAATAAGATAGGTCTCTTAAAATAAACAGCTAATTTGTTTTCTTTTTAGAAAAATTTACATTTTTATTGCTGAAATTGCATACATTAATAACCGTGAAAACTAAACCCATTTAATGCATTTAATTGCCAAATTACATTCAAAATGCAAATACAAATATATCAATAAAAAACAAATGAAATAAAAATATAAATAAAAATACAAAAATCAATTTCACATTACTTTAAAAAAGGTAAACAGTACAAACTAAAACTAAGGCATAAATCAAAATAATAGTAATAAAAATAATAATAATACCAGGGCTTGAAAACGGAAAAAAAAATTAAATCGGTTCACTCAGAGCAGAATCAATATTTGAACGTTTCTGTTCCTGCGTTCCTCTGCATTATTACCGTTCCGAAACTGGTTCGAGTAGAAGAAATACCGGTTAATAGCATTATCTTTTTAAAACCATTTTCTTTGCCTATAATAATAATAATAATAAAGTAGTACAGTGTTTTCTTTACTCAAAAAGAAAAAGAAAAAAAAACAGGAAGAGATCTGGTAGCCTATCTTAACCCTCTGCGCTTAGTCACAGCCAATACAGCATCATCTTTTCTAGATTTTGGCCAAATGTAGGCTACTAAACAAAAGAAAAAATCTATTAACACTTTAAAGACATTAAAGTATTTTTTAAGATATTTAAAAATGTTTGCTGCATTGTTAAAAAATGCTACTTGTATAAGATTGCGTTTTGAGAGTGAAAAAAAAAAACATAAGTTGCGTATAGGCTCACGTTGAACGATAAAATAACGTTATTAACCGGTTAATGGCCATTTCAAATTTTCGATTCTGTTCGGAACTATAAAATTTGATTTCATTTCTGTTTCTGTTCTTGTCAAAATTTAGTTTGTTTCCAGTTTTCGTTCCTTGAACCGGTTCAGAGCCCTGAATAATGCCTAAACAGGCCTGGGCGATAAAATTGTATCGCACCTTCTTCGATAACGATAGAAAAAATGTTCGATAAAGCGCACGATATATAAAAAATGAGTGACGCAGACAGCACACACGAACATGAACACATGCTGAAATGAGTGCTGTGCCTGCCTGTGATGAGGAGATTGTGAATAAAGAATGAATATTAGTCGAATTTAAAATAAACATTTGCATTTGAATGTTAGGTGTGCATCAGGGAGCGTCATCAGTGGAGCACGAGATGCGGTGATGATGATGATGTAAGTGACGTTGTAGTTTAATGTTTTGTTAGTCTAGCCCACGAGACGCGCCGCTGCTGCGTTATTCATTCAAATTATTAGAGAAATATAGAAGCTCAATGTGGAGAAGATCTTGAATGGGTTAAAGGGGTCATATGATGCGATTTCAATTTTTCCTTTCTCTTTGGAGTGTT
>NW_015649998.1:1662501-1662837 GCF_001515625.1 Sinocyclocheilus rhinocerous
GCCTGGCACAAACGGCTCGATTAGTTCCGGCTTTGATGAAGGTCCGCCTTCCGAAAAACAAAATGTGTTGTGATTGGTTAGCTGTCCCAGTGCGTTGTGATTGGCGAACAGCTTAGACAGTGTTTCATTACTGCCACACCTCTTGCTCCGTCTTTCAACAAAAACTTTTGGCGAATCTGGCAGGCACTGTCCTCCCTCGTGTTGTGGAAGCTGTCCTCAGTAAAATGCGCAGCACACAAAAGCAAATTGGGGTTATGATGCTCAGGGACAGAGTTAAAAAAATAAATTGCAACCACTGTTTCCTGACATCATCCGCTTTCGGAAGCCCAAACAAAG
>NW_015649998.1:1663549-1664160 GCF_001515625.1 Sinocyclocheilus rhinocerous
TTAAGACCTATTTAATCTGCATATAAAACATTAGAAATGAGTTATTAGTTTAATTTTTATTTTGTGTTTGATTGTTAAAACAAAAAATATTTGTTATTTGTCTCAATAAATTGGGTTAATTTAAAAATACAGTGGTTAAATAAAAAAATTAAAAATCTATTGCTCTTTGTTTTAAAAAAGGCTATAAAAAATGTCAATAATTATCGATATCGAACGATATGAAACATTATAGCGTTGATAATTTTTTTAGCTATATCGCCCAGCCCTACCTAAACATTGCATTTATGTCGTGCAACTTAACTTTCAAGTTTCAGCCTAACTAAAGCTCAAGCATGACATAAGCATTTACTGTCTTCTTGGAAGGCTTTCTGGCTTTTATGAGAGGCAAAAATCAGTGGACAGGAAGGTAACTTGGAACAAGAACAAGAGACCATACACAATTTCTAAACACATTTTTCTGCAACATGAAAGAGTTATTTGGAGAATAAACCCTCTTAAATGTCCCTATACGCACTGGTGTGTGTGTGTGCTTCATCCTTCATATTCTGTGTGCGGGTCAGTGCACAGCATTGATAGAAATTAATCTGTTCCAATAAGTTTAAATTGATTTT
>NW_015649998.1:1665939-1666254 GCF_001515625.1 Sinocyclocheilus rhinocerous
TCTTAAATGTCCCTGTGTGTGTGTGTGTGTGTGTGTGTGTGTGTGTGTGTAAAACTTGTTTTTGATATCCTGCATATTCTGTGTGCTGGTCAGTTCACAGCAGTGACAGAAATTAATCTGTTCCAATAAGTTTAAATTGATTTTACATTTTATGTGCATTTTTACCTTTATAAACCTTTTTTTTTTCTAAAAGTGTGCATCATCTTTTGAGTCAAATTCTTACATTTAATCAGTCAATTAGAATAAAAGACATTTGGGCTGTTACCAAACAAATGATATCAGTATCAAAATTCATCTTTGCAATCGAGGAAACAC
>NW_015649998.1:1666281-1666423 GCF_001515625.1 Sinocyclocheilus rhinocerous
TCATAATTGTTTATGCAATTTACGAAATTATATTAGATTTTTATGAGTTCATTTAGACGTAATGCACGTTTTTTTTATAGACAGTTTCCTTGCGTTGACAATTTAAATGCGCTGCATTATTTTGCTCATTGCGCCCTCCTGT
>NW_015649998.1:1666455-1675910 GCF_001515625.1 Sinocyclocheilus rhinocerous
GAAGAGGCATTTAGATGTAGGCCTATTTACATTATTTAATTCAGCTCAGAGGGACATGAATGGATTTAACCTGCAGTTACAAATGCATAAATAATATTTTGTTATTTTAAACATAAAACATTGAATACTGATATTTACAATTATTTTAAAAACGAAAAGACACTTTAAATATGAAATTAAAACCACCAGTAGGTGGCAGCAAATCACTGTTAATAAGCGAGTCATTGCGATTGAACCGAATCATTTAAACGGTTGATTCATTCAGGAACGAAACACCTTCATGTTGCTCAGAGCCGCAAAACAGCACTGTGGCTGTGTTTGGAATTCTATTTTTGCTGGCGAAATAAAGCAAAAACAGGCAATATAGTGTCTAAAACGTAAGTTTTTTAATATTAACTTCTTGTTTACTGAACTATTGCATAAAATCAGTATCACATTTGTAATCATGCTGATTTTAGAGGTGAAAACTGGCACTCTTCGTGTGATATTGACTAACTTTCTTTCTGTGGTATTTTTATGCACAATGGCGCTTAGTCTTCCACAAAACATAGCTAACGCAGGGACATCATAACTAGCCACCATATTGATTTACGGTCTTAAATATGTCCAGCGAGCACTTTTTTTTTTTTTTACAGTCTATGGTCCTGCGTTTATCGGGTTGTGCGTCAGTAATAATGGTCCGTGGGGAAACACGGTGTTCCGTGTGTAGTTACAGTAAATGGACTAAACGATGATTTTTTGTATTAGAGTTACTCGACGTATTCGAGGAATCGTTTAAGCCCTACTTCATGTTTGTGTCAATATTTCCAAGAACCTGGTTCTGGAGAGATGGGTTCTGGTTATTAAAGACAATAGTCTGTCTTTGGATGTCACTTCACATGCAGATTGGTATGACATTGGAATCCTAAAAGGGGATTAAGCAGTAAAATACAAAGTGACCTACACATTAAACGGAAGGATTTCTGAACAGGTGATTCATATATATAACCTCATATGAGCCACAGAACAATTGGAAATAGTTGTAAAGTAGCAGCAAATCCTCTGCTTATGTTAAACCACTCTTTCCAAGAATTTGATTTTAGAAGGATCTCATTGACAAACAGATGCCATTAATATTTTGTCAACAGAAGTGCTATTGCAATCACAGCCCATTTTGGGTAATGCATGCTGGGTAATGTGCAAGTAACTTTCATGGCTAGCCAAACCATGCTGAAAATGGCTTACCAGATCTCCAGGCTCGGCGAAGAAAGGCAAAGGCAAAGGAAAGAGCTGCTCTTGATCCCACCCTGGCCAAACCCTCCACTCCTTTACTGACTGGCCGAGCACTGAGGAAACAGACAAAAACATTTCGGCCTATTATTTTCATTGCTTCTATATAAAGCAGTTTCAAATGTAATCCAATTTCAATCAAAGCTCTGTTCCTCATACCTTTTGTTAATATCGACGGCAGAGAGTGGAGGGCTGGGGGGACTTTTCCAGCGCACTTTGTACTTTTCCTCCATCATACTGTGGGTGAGTGAGATGAGGTAGCGCTCCAGGATCACCAGTCTCTGGCTCAGGAGCAGAGCGGAGAGTGTGCTCTTAGCCGTCTGTGAAGATAGCTTTTGTTGGTCGTCTACCAGTGCCATCAGACAGTCCTTCAGCTCTCCAGTTTCTGTGTAAAAAAAAGATGAGATATACAAGTAAATAAAATGATAACTTTTTACTTCAGGATTGCTTTTACTTGATTAATTTTATTATTTAGTGTCATTCCAGGTTTCTTTTTTGTGTGTTGCTCTGTATTTTGCGTTTTAATTTTCATTGTTGTGAACCGCTTTGAGAACGCAATTTTTAAAGGCGCTATACCAGATAAATGTATTACTATTATTTTAATGTAGTAAAACAAATGGCAAAACATCCATGTAATATTATCATTTTATTTTTAATCAACTAATAATGATGCTGTATAACAATGTTCGCTGCAATTTGAGTCCTTGAAGTGCATTCCAGTCTAAAGCCTTCATTTTGCTTGCCTGAAACTGTCTGCCTGGCTCCACTGGACTGTTGTTACGGATGTGCATGCATTCAGCTCTTCACAGCCTCTGGATAAAAGCCTCATACAGGCAGACAGGGTGAATTAAAATAGCCGATCTGAAATCCACTTAAGCCTTATGTAAGCCAAGCTGCCTAACCCTCACAGGCCCTGAAGCAGTGTAGTCTGTACAGCAGCACTAAGAGGTTATAGTGCATGGTACTGTGAGAAAAAGAAAGGGTTTGAGCATGTCATACAAAGATAAGTAAAGGAATGGCTTTTACTTCCACATAGCTATTCATTTCGCTTTTAACAAGCTCCCACAGAAGCTAAAAAGCACTTGTTCATTTCCTGCAATTCAATACTATGCTTCTAGTATAGCAGTTGGTGCTGTTATCAGTAAATGTCCTCTTTTTCACCACCACTTTTATTGCTAGAACAATGGAGAGATGACAGGAAATGATAGGCTCTTCTACTGGTCTCTTTCAGGGGCCAGATGATCCAGATCAAAACTCACTTTAACATTTACAGGCTATTTTACAAAAGGAAAACCCAATCTAAAATTCATATATTTCACTTTCAATCTGTGTGAGAATAAAATTGCCATCTGTTCTTTTATTTTACATGAGGAATAAATTTAAAAGGAAAATGAATCTATTAATTTCTCTATAAGCATCCCATTCAGTGAAAAAAATGAGACTTTCTTTGTCCTTCACATTATTCTTTGAATTACTCTACAGTTCAAAAGTTTGGGGTCAGTACGTTTTTTTTTTTTTTTTTAATTAATTAATACTTTTATTCAGAAAGAATTAAATAAATTGATCAAAAGTGACAGTAAAAGACATTCATAATGTTACAAAAGATTTCTCTTTTTTTTTTTATGCTATTTCAACTTTCAATCCATCAATAGAATCCTGAATTTTACGAGGAATACATTTAAAAGAAATTAGTTCAAAGGTTTGGGGTCAGTACTTTTTTTTTTTTTTAAGAAATTAATACTTTTATTCAGCTAGAATGCAATAAAGTGATCAAAAGTGACAGTAAAGACATTCATAATGTTACAAAAGATTTCTATTTTTTTTAAATGCTATTTATTTCAACTTTCTATCCATCAATAGAATCCTGAAAAAAAGTAAAAAAGTTGTCTGCTGTTTTCATCAGAAGACAGAATTATTACATTTTGATAAATTACGATGTTGAAAAATATCATTAAGCTGAGAAACTATTTTTAACATTGATAAAAATAAGAAATGTTTCTTGTGCATGAAATCAGCATATCAGAATGATTTCTGAAGGATCATGTGATACTGAAGACCGGAGTAATGCCTGCTGAAAATTCAGCTTTGAAATTAAAATATATTACAATAAAAACAGTTACTTTAAATTGTAATAGTATTTCACAATAGTACTGTTTTACAGTATTTTTGATCAAATAAATGCAGCCTTGGTGGGCATAAAATACCTAATCTTAATCTTACTGATCCCAAATATTTGAACAGTAGTGTAACTTGGCGTATTAAGCAAATGTTTTTAATTCTGCAGTAAACACTGTTATGGACATAGTATTTTGCAATAGGATGTTATAGGAAATCCTGCTGAGGTGGTGTGTTGGACTGCACCAGCTCTACTACCATGTGATGTTCATAGGGGGCCTATGTGACTTTCCATCAACATGTTCTTATCACTACCCACCAGAAAGCTGCTCCACCTAGACCTGTCTGTAAACACACAGGGCCTACAACCACACACAGGGCAAAAATAACCTCACAGACAGTATGTACAGTCACCCGAGCCCCAAACACCTCACGCGCCAACCAGAAAACACACACACACACAAACCGAAACACATGCAGGGTAACACACACTGTGTGCGTGTCTGCCAGAGAAGGAGTAGGTCACCTGTGTGGTGACAGGGCTGAATAACTGGGCCACATTTAGATGTGGCAAATCCATCTGCTATCCTACATTACAGCACTTTGCTGATGAGAAACTCGGCCAATGGAAACTGCTCAAGGGTTTGCACTAATGGCGCTTTTCCACTGATGTGCTGAGGAGGGAGAACAACGCATGAAGTTGGGGGTGTTGTGTATGATTAGATGCAGGATGACACATGCTGAAGTTTAATACTTAAAGATGAAACGGAAGTAGTAACGTATCTTTTCTTCTGTATTGTGACAGATCGGAGTGAAAAAGATTATTAAAAAAAAAAAAGTATGGTGGGTACTTGGTTCTATGCAATGGTTTTTAAGACGTTAGTGTTGAACTCAAAAATGGAGGGAGATGATGTCAAAAATTGGTCTTCTTTTCAATTTTGTGATTGGTTACAGAAGTAATTTTCTCCAACACTAAACATACCCAAAACACAGGATATGGTCCTCCTTTTTAAAAAATCTAGACGGCATGCAACTAAATAAAATAGAGAGCAAGATGTTGAAAAACGCTTCATTTTTGCACGTTTTTGTGCACGTGGGAAATCCTATGCAGATTAAGCCAATGATGTGTGCGTGGGATGACCGTGCAAGATGACAGTCAGCGGATGCAGTAATCAGCATGTTGAGTTCAGCATTCTCTATTTGAACCCAGAGCATGTCATTAAATATCACCACCCACCTGGCTGCCTCCCCCAGTCCCACATCTCAATGATGGAGTGATGGAAAGATGAAGCCGCCACCTCCTCCTCTTCCTTCTTTTCCTTATCGTTTGTATCATCTTTCTTTTGGGTGCAATCAGCACAGTCCTCTGAGAAGTTGATACATTTTAGAAGTTTAGAAAACTAAAAACCTTTAAGGAAAGAAGCTAACTTCACAAATATATCGTAATCCATTAGGATTCAAGGGTAACATGGCTTTTTACCTGGATGGGCGGATTCTTCTCTGTCAAAGACAATCTCTCCATCCTTCACCATCTCGTTCCACATCTCGCTCAGTCCTTCAGGAGAGAAGGCTCTCTGTAACACAGAAGAGATAATATTATAGCCATATAAACTGAAAATACTGTATATATAAATATATTACTTTATAATGTACATAAAATATGAAAACAAAAAAAAAGTTTAATGTTTTTCTGGTGTGGCCAGTAAAAAAAAAAAAAATTATATATATATATACACACACATTATTTTTGTAGAAACTGCAAGTATTTTTAATTAATAGAAAGTTTAGTAGAACAGCTTTTATTAAAAAAACAGAAATCTTTCATAACAGCTGATATACAAAAATGGCAGAGAAGGCAGTTATCTTTTGGTGACTGACCATTAGCATCTGTAACATTTATATTTCGGCCAACTAGCCCATTGAAATGCCACCAAAGGCTCACTGAGGACTTAGCAATAATTACTGAAATTCAGAGCCCAGACTCAAGTTTGTCTCAAAACGTACTGCGCCATGGTACAACAGTAATACCCATTCTCTCAAGAAAAAAACTCGTAGTCTTGAGCATCAAAAATTAATTGACACAACAGACTTCAAACTGTAAAAAGCAGAGAGACTTTTACAACCACTGAGTTGATGCTAATAACAGCTACAGCACCTTGAGCAATACTCCAGACAAATGTGACAGAGACCCAAACACACACAGATACAAATAAACAGCATTTTGGGGTGTTGATTTTATAAGACATCACTTCACTACTACCAGGAATCAGTACTAAATTCATCCAGTGTTTTAAAACTTAATCTGTTGTACAATTATTCACAGCAGCACATGCATAAAATTTCTGTGTAATCACTTTAATATAGCAATGTACTAGCTAAAAAAGGGTTATTGTAACCCTAACCTAAATTGTAAATGAAACTAATCGCAAACTTGTGAATCAAAATTGAAATGAATTGTGAAATTTGTCTTAATACCCAGCCCTACTTACTGCAATTTTTTTTTTTTTTAAATAAGTAAATAAATCATAAAAAGTCTGTGATTTTTTAAAAATAAATATATGCACTGCGTGTTTCAAAGTGAAGCACTGCTATGCGTTCTTTACACAAACAACGCATGATCTGGTGTTTTCAGTGTCTCAGAAATGGCTTGGTTGGATTCTGCTCCTTATGATTGCACAGTTGTATGGTTTAAATAATAATTTTATTATTTATAATTAATAATATATAATTGTTAATATTATTATTGTTGTTATATTTTCCATATATTCCTTTGCAGTGAATAATACAACAGTAATATTCAGTGAATAATACAACAGTAATATTCAGTGAATAATACAACAGTAATATTCAGTGAATAATACAATAGTAATATTCAGTGAATAATACAATAGTAATGTTTCCTATTTTGTTTCATATTTTATTCAGTAATATTAATCAACAAAAATAACAATAATAGGTATTACAATTATTTTATAGTCATATACTCATATTGCTATACAATCACTCAATCTTTGGTCAAATTCTGCAGTCCTAAAAAACAAGCACAGCTTTATATATACACACACCTATACTTTTGTCTTTAAACTATATATATATATATATATATATATATATATATATATATAAATAATTTGTATACTTCTCACAAACAAAAAGGGACCCAGACAGCTTCTGACAACCTCATAATAATCATAAAATCAGGCCGCATGGGAAGTTTCCCTGTAAACACCAACAGGAGGCCAGAAAAATAAGCATAGAGAGACTTCTGTTCGCTTTAAGAGCTCTGACAGAAAGGCACATTGACAGAAATGCTGTTACCACATTGCTAAGGGAACAGTGTTTAAAAATGCACACAATGCAAGCTTTTCAACAGTTTAAGACCTTAAGCAATACTTTTAATATGCTACTGACCAGAATAAATGATCTATTTCCACTCAGCATCAGTACTCACCGAGAAACAAGATTCAAAAGATTTCCAGTGTCAAAAAAAAAAAAAAAAAAATCCTGCTTAGGTACACACTGCCTGTGTCACTGAACACAGCTAAAAGATGTAAATGTTGACCAACGGTGCAACTAAATAGCTTTCGGATAAGGACTTCAATAAATCCCTGCCCCCCTAAAAAACATCAACACTCTATATTTAGCATCAAGGACTATATATGAACCAATGACCAAATTCATTCCAAAATTTACCTGCAAGTCTATCTTCAGCCATTTGTCGTGGAAGCGCAGCTGGGCATCAAGGGAAAAAGATGGAGACGGCATCCTTCCCTCGGCTGTCCAGGCTGCAGATGCAGCCTTCCCTAAAGAGACACATTCACAGATCAAACAACAAGTTAACACTGTGAAGCTCTGACCAGCAAAACAGATCACGTCATGCTATCTATATCTCATTAAAACAACTATCCCCCCCAGTTTATATTGATTATTTGCATATGGATTTTCCCAAAGGCGCAGTTGTTCAGTGCAGCACAGTCTGTAGTTCAAGATGCAATCCAGCAGTTTCAGATAATTGGGAACCATCTTCATAGCCAAATTAAGAACTATTTATTCATTCCACATTCAGTATAATACTGTTTAAAATTTATCTTAAACATCTAGAAATTAAAGGGATCGTTCACTCCACAACCAAAATCTGCTCTTTGCAAACTTCATATGAATTTCAAGAGTTTTTGAAGAATGTTTCCCATTAAATGCACTGTGTCTGAAGATGTTATGCCTCAAAACGTACCCAAATTCAATATAGTCCACAATATTTCTGTACCAAGTCTTTTCAAGTCATATGATTATATTCGAGGGAGCACAACGCTTGCGTCATGGTACTGTCGTAAACGCGTGTCCAAAGTGATGCAGTAGAGACGAAAATGTGGAATAAAGTCGTTATTTTTGTTTTCTTTGCGCAAAAACGTATTCTCGTAGCTTCGTAACTTTGCAGTTGAACCACTGATGTCACACGGACTACTTTGTCGATCATCTTGGTACTTTTCTGGACCTTGAACGTGGTAGTTACCTTGCTGTCTATGGGAGGGTCAGAGAGCCCTCAGATTTCATCAAAAATATCTTAAATTTTGTTCCAAAGATGAACGAAGCTCTTACGGGTTTGGAACAACACGAGGGTGAGTAATTAATGACAGAATTTTCATTTTTGGGTGAACTAACCCTTTAATGAGGTTTGACATATTTAGTCTACGCCTATTTCACTGCTCAACGCATTCTTCAAAATTTCCCCTTTTGTCTTCTATAAAGTCATATGGCTTTGGAATGACATAAGGATCTGTAGATATTGGCGTATGTTAAATTTTTTGTGTGAAGTCCCTTTACCTTCAAGCGTAAATCAACCTTGAAATGTTAAAATGCGTCTTCCACCTCTTTCCACAGTTCATAAAATGGACAAATGAGCCATTTTAGCAATAAAATATGAAAATAACATTATTCAAAATGATTAAAATATGATTGTGGTACTGTGTTAAAGCATCCACACCTGATCGAACAGGAGAGCATCACTGAAATAATTTATTAAAACAAACTGGGTGTTGGCTTGGTCATATTCTCCTATTCATATCTAATCATCCGAGTCAACATGTAGAGGTGAGTAGAATATTGTTTATTTAATCAACAGATGATGCTGTAATGCTGCAGGTTGCTATCTGTGATCGGTGTGTTGCTGATTGAACTCGGGCTGTCAGCGGCTAGCAGCTAAAATACAGGACGTTCCTAAATACCGACAGCGCTTTGACTTACTATTCTTGAACACGCCACAGCCTAAAATACCGCAAACCAGTTATCTTTTCCTGTCCTAGAAGTCTTTTCGGAATCAACGCATGTTTTACCTGTTTGGATATCTTACTGACTCCTTGCTTCTTCGGTCCTACCACCAGCTTTACAGCACTTTAATGTCGGCCGCGTCGTGTGTTGACTGACAGCATCGGCAGCCAAACAAATGAAGAAGAATCAGATGACGTACAACAAACGGGGGGCGGGACGACGCAAAGGCCAATCACAGGCTGGGATGGACACACATGGAGCACGACGTTCACTAAAATGAAAATTTATCAAATTTCGTTTTAACGTTTTTATACAGTCTATGGTTTTAACGCATAAACTATAATATACAAATAAGTATTTTTTTCTAGGACTTACCTATATGGGGAGTTGAAGCATAATATATGTGTTTTATAATTTTAGGCTAAATTTTCTACAACTGGTCACGATTTTTAGAGTTTTTAATCATTTTATTTCCTTTTTTATTACACTAGGTTCCTTTTTATGATCATGATGTTTGACAAAATAATTCTTAAAAGTACAACTATTCGATATAGTTTCATAATTAATATGAGCTCATAAAATAGCATGAGTAACATTATACAAGAATAAGGAAAATTTTTGTATTTTTTTAAAGGGTGGCAAATTAATTTAGCATTATTGAAGTGTTTTATAAAGTGTACAGGTTAGACTAACTCATGAAATCATGTTTAAAATACTCTTGTTTTGGTTAAAAGAATTTAAAGGAAGCTATTTTTTTATTATTATTGCTTAAATGAAATACAAACTTTAATACCCCCCCCCCCCAA
>NW_015649998.1:1676069-1703400 GCF_001515625.1 Sinocyclocheilus rhinocerous
CTTTAATACCCCCCCCCCCCAAAAAAAAATTCCAAATAGCATTAAAAATTGTAAACAAAAAGAAGACAATAAAATCAAAATCAAAATATTAATAATCAAAGTAAACCTCCAAAAAATGACACGTTTTAGGGACTTGAAGATCATCTATTCCTTCTGCAAATACGAGAGTTTTTTTTTCTGCATTTGTGTATTTGCCAAAACAGTTATTATCCATATTTTTCATATTATCATTACCATAGTTTTAAAGTCAAAGTAAAGTATTACATTTTTTTAATTAACCAAACATGAAGATGACCCCGGAATTTTTTTGTAAATTAGCATGGATAAAATAAATGTTCCAAAGTCTATTTAATGAAAATTCTGCCATCATTTACTCACCCGCATTGGGCTGACAGCCTCAGTCACAATTCACTTTCATTGCATTTTCCCCCATACAATGAAAGTGGATAGTGGTTGAGAATGTCATTTTGAACTATCCCATTTAAAGATGTACGTTGTCTCTTGATATTACAACGCCACCTGCTGTAAACAGCTTAAAACTTTGTGCAGCCACCTCATGTTACATGCATGGTGAAACTCAGATGATGCAAGGAATACAACATATTGAAATATAATTGTACTCTTTTCATGTGTGTTAAAACGCGTATAACTTTATCTGTTAGAATACTCTTTGTTATATATTGTTTAGTCCTCTCTCTGCCTTAACCAGTAGAGGTCGTTAGTTTGGCAAGTAACTCCTGGGAATGAACTTCCGGGATGTAATGTACATCGGTTCATAATGTTTGTGTGCCTTTCTAGAATAACAAAATCCACAACATAACAGGCCTATGAAGGCTCCATCAGCTCAGTAAAACAAAGAGTGATATAAAGACTGACACTGACTGTCCATAAAATCGCATACATTTATGGACGAGGCTTCATTCCCAGTCGTTGGTGTTGTGATTGCTGTCGTGTCCAGTTTTATCAATGGATCCACGTTTGTACTACAGAAAAAGGGGATGGTACCGTAAATCAGGTATTTCACATCAGAGGACTATTATCTCACATATTTTGTCCCACAGAGTGAATATCTAATGAATGATCTATGTTACTACAGGTGGGACTTACCTGGCTGACTGTGTGTGTGGTGTGGTACACTTGCAAGTGAGTCATTCCTCTACTACTGCAAATAAATTAAATTAAAATGAATAATGGTTGTTTTAAAGTGTGTATTAATGCCTTTTTTTAATAGTGATTGTAGGACAAATAGGAAATTTTCTGGCATACAATGTTGCCCCCGCAGTTGTGGTCACTCCCCTTGGAGTGTCACATCAAGAGCAGAACTAGAGGAGAGATTGATGGACCCAGGTATGAAAAACATGTCTGGTGGAGCCATAATTTATCTATTCTTGGTGGTAGCCCAGTGGTTTAACGGTTGCGAAAGAATGTTGGTATACCAAACAGTTTCAGTTCACATCGACTTCTATTTTATGCACAAGACACACAAATAAAGTCAATGGAAAACAAAACTGTTTTCTTACCAACATTATTTAACATATCTTCTTTCATGCTCTACTGAAGAAGAAAAAATCATACAGGTTTGAAACGATACAACGATGAGCAAATCATGACAAATATTTATTTTTGAGGTGAACTATCCCTATAGGAAGTAGGACTGATAACACAACACTCATACATCACTTAACGGCAGGTTTTTTGAAAAGGGCTATTCCTACAAATAGTGTCAAGTAGGTTGTTTTGAATAAGAGCATCTGCAACTTTTCTGATCTGTTTTCGTATCAAGTCAAGTCACCTTTCTTTGTTTAGTGCTTTTTACAGTACAGATTGTGTTAAAGCAGCTTCGCAATAATAAACAGGAAAAATAGCAGAATCAATTATGAAAACTCAACTATGGAGACCATCCAGATTCTGCTGTAAAGCAGCTCTAAATGACAACAGTGTCATTGTTCAGATGAAGTCAGTTTAGTGTTGGTTCAGTTCAAATCAAAAACAATATAGCAATAATGCTTTTGTATAGCAGTGACAACACTTAACATTCAAAGCTCCATTTGTTTTGTCTGAAATCTCTTAGTCCTGCTTCATCATCATGTGTGGAGGAATATCCTCCTTAACTCACTCTCAAAAACCAAAACCGAACATTATCAAACATTGTTTCTGATCTTTCCATGCTTGTTTCAGTGTTCCTGGTCTACATCTCACTGGTGGTCCTATTACTGATCATACTGATTGGCTGGCTTTCTCCAGCTCACGGAAAATCCAACATCATGGTGTATGTGGGCATTTTTTTTCTCTCCTTGGGAGTTTCACTGTGCCCAGCAGCAAAGCTCTGGGACTGGCTGCTCAGGAGGCCTTCAGTGAAACACCTACAAGTGATAGCAGAGCACTTTACCTCTTCCTGGGGTTGCTGGGAATTCTCGTAGTCAGTATTCTGATCCAGTTCACCTACATCAACAAAACCTTGGAGAGCTTCAGCTCTAATATGTTTGAGGCCATTTACTATGTGATGTTCACCTCCTGTGTCATCCTGGCCTCTGCGATTCTCTTCAGGGAATGGACAGCACTCGGCATTATGGACTGTTTGGGTATCCTGTGTGGTTTCGTCACAGTATCTGTGGGCGTTGCCTTATTACACATCTCTCAAAAAGCTAAACTTTCTTGGAGCCAACCCAAAGCTAAAGAGGACTAACTCATGAGTGCATCATTTTTTATGAATAACTGACAGAGTTAGTTGTTAATACTAATTAACCATTGCAGATCCAAACAAGGGAGAGGTCCTATAACATTTTATATAATTGTATTTTAATATTATTATGAATCAGTATTAACTCATTAATTAACTATTGATTACAATAAATTATTAATTTACTTTTAATGATATAATAAATTGATGAATAATTTAATATATAATAAGGGCCTTTTGTAATTTTTTAGTGTAAATGTAAATGGAATAAAGTGGTTAATTGCTTATTTATTGCTCATATATATATATATATATATATATAATTTTTTTTTGTGCAGTCAGCCATGGATAAAACAATTTCTCCAACATAGTGTGTATATATAAACATGTGTTATTCATATTTATCTCAAATTTTTGCTTTTAAATAATGCCCACATTTAAAAAAGTAACATTTGTTGAAAACAATATTAACTTAACCAGGTGAATATAAAATAAAAATATGAATGATTTCCATGTTATATAAAAATAAACACGGGCAGGATTTCCGTCTGGAATAACTCTATGGTGACAGTTTTGGTCAGTCTACCATCAATAATTTAATGTAATTGAAAGCATGGCAAGATGACGGCCAGCAGGGGCTGTTTTCCTTACCTTTGCACACAACAGTAGGCTTCCTAGTCGAAGGACTTTCCTGCATCCTGATCCCGTCCCACCAAAGAACTGAAATTATTTTAATCCCAGAGTAAGTTGTGCATTATTTTATGTATTCTCTTAAGTGCATTTTTGTTGTATTTACGGTTTACCATTTTAATATCTTTAACGTTATATTGTAAGCGATTTTATCGTTTAATACACGATGCGAATGTTTGCCGTATGAAAACAGACCCGAGTTTGAGTGTGCTTGTACAATTTATATTTTCACATAGGCCTACTGCATATTAAGAACACACTTTCACGTATGTTTATAATTTACAACATTGCCTTGTATATTTGTTTTTATTAGCTGTAGAATATAAGTTGTTTTAGTGTCAAGAGTGATTCCTGTAGTTTATCTATGGTTCCTGCACCTGATTCAACGTTTACCTATGTGCATCTACGTCACTAGCTCAACATAAAGCACTTTTACACTTTGATATTAGGTGAGGAAGGTACCTTTTCAGATTTATTATATTTACAACTACAGCTAATTTTCACATTGATGATCAAAACGCGGTTTACATTTGGTTACAATGTTTAAACGCATGAAAAGAAGACTTTAACGAGACGTAAAACGACAAAAGACCAATCAAAAGAGAGATTCCGCGTGTGCGCGCCTGCTTACTCTTTCACTGTACTGATTCGACTCACTTCCGCTCTTCGGCTCTTTTGAACAATTCAGTGATTCTTTTACGTCATGACGTAATTATGCGTTTTTAATTAATTTTGTCAAAGGATGCAGTATATTTTATCGAAATGCAATATTTAATTTTTAATTTCTTTATTTATTATGTATCTATTGTATAATTTGTGCTTATAATTTCTATTTATATGTACTATAATAAGTCTATGTACTATAATAACTATAATATAAAAGCATTTGCATTTGTTCTTGTATATTTTCAACTTTGGCAATTAAAAAAAAAAAAGATTCAATCGAATTTATGGACGAATTGTTTACTTTAGACTGTTTGGTGAACGATTGATTCGTTTGAAAAGATCCGACTCAAAAGAATGATTCTCTCACGAATCGGACATCGCTACCGTGTAGGTGGATCTACATGGGTTCGCGTCAACACCGCGTCTGAATTTCGTGGTCGCGAGAAAATGTGAAAGTCAAAACCGTGAAATCTCAGTGACCGGACACGATGTCGAGCTGATCACAGGTAAACAGCTAGGTACTGTGAATGACTTCATAACCTCCTTTAGCCACGCGTGTGTTTTGCTGTGAATTATGGAGCTAATTGGCTAGGCTATCCGGCTGGATTTGGCTGTATGAATAAGGTAATTGTGATCATGTCAAGAAGATCTCGCCTACTGTCGCGACAACCAAGCGCGTCGCAGACTCTTATAAGATAACTGGTTTATATTTGGTTAAAATGGACATGGGATTTTATACGAGTCCGTAATAGCTCTTAATTGTACTCTAAAGTTTGCTGGATCTGCTGTATGCTCGTGTCTCGCGACTTAAAGGGCTAGTTTACCCAAAATGATAATTCTGTCATTATTCACTCGCCATTGATTCAAACCTAAATGCTTAACTTCCGTGAACACACACATAGAGCTGCACAATGACAATCTCAGTCACCATTCACTTTCATTGTATGGAATAGACGGAAGTCATGAAGGTTTTGAACAAAGTGAGTCTTATCACTATGTTGAACCCTATGCTGATAATATTTGCCTAATGTCAACACATGTAGCTAGTAGGACTTCGAGCCGGTGTGGTTTATAGTGTAATTTCCTGTACTGCTTATGACATGATGTCACTTATTGTGCATTACACACACTATCATTCTTCATTCTCCCTCTGAGCAGTGTGTGTGTTGTCATGAATGTAACCTCAGATTTTTTGAGCTGCAATGTGTGTGGTGTTTCTTATAAAAATGGTATAAGCTTTTTTTTTTTCCAACTAGGAACTTACTGGAACTTAATTCCAAGATTATGATTTGTAATTTTTTTTTTTCTTGCCAGGTTTTGCAGTAGGCCAGGATTGTTCCTCTGGACTGAATCTTTGGTGTGTGTATGTCAATGTGACGAGAGGAAACTCTACCGACGACACAATGGGTCAAGACAGAGGAAAGTACGATTTCTATATAGGCCTCGCTTTGGCTATAAGTTCCAGTATATTTATTGGTGGTAGTTTCATCTTAAAGAAAAAAGGACTCCTTCGACTGGCCAGGAAGGGCTCTATGCGGGCAGGTATGTTTCTTTTTGTAAGCTTTGTAATCTAGTGGTGTCAAGAAAACACACAGCTAGCTCTGTCAGAGAGGTTTAACTGGTATGGGTGGGGAAATGATTGAGATGTTTTATTCAGACACACCTGTTCTGTAGCCGTCATTGTTTAAACGTAAAGGTGCAGCACTGTACAGATCACTTGCTGCACACTTTTTATAAATGATTAACTCTGTTACCATGTCATTGACTTCACCGTACAGAGATATTTAACCCTGTATGGACTCGTGTCATTTATTAAAGACAACAAAAATAAAGTCTTACTGTTAAAAAAGAAAACTATAACTAATTGCTTTTCGCTTTTATAAAGTGTCAAGTCTCTGTTTTATTCATTCCAGTTTTGTGATGGCATTATTTGCTTGTCAGACAACAAACATAAGCAATACAAGTCTTTTTAAGCATTTTTGACATTTAAATCATTCAGTTTGATTTCCAAACACAGTTTAATTTTGCTTAAACGTGTTTAAAAGAAAAAAAATTAGTTTCAATTGGCTTTCAAATTGTTAAAACATACATAATTTGTCATGGATATATAGAAAATGGCCCATCGTGGAATACATTTAGGGCATAGAGTAATAGAAGTTATGTGAAATGATATTTTGTTTTCATGTAAAAATGAAACGGGCATGATTATAGTGTTTAATTTTCGTTCAGTAAACGTTTGATATTTACACATAAATAGGTATTTAAATAACCCTTTTTTCATTTAATAAATAATTCATTCTTTATATAGTTGAAATAATAAAAAAAAATTTTTTTACTTACACTACCATTCATAAGTTTGACATCATTTTTTAAAAGAAATTAATACTTTTATTCAGTAAGGATGCATGAAATTGATTAAAAGTGACAGTGAAGACTTTTAATGTTACAAACAATTTCTATTTCAAATAATTGCTGTAATTTTGACCTTTTAATTCTTCAAACACTCCTGAAAAAAGATTACAACTGTTTTTCAACATTGATAATAATGATAAATGCATCTTCAGCAGCAAATCAGCATATTAGAACGATTTCTGAAGAATCATGTGACACTGAAGACTGGAGTAATGATGCTGAAAATTCAGCGTTGCCGATTCGGGGAATCTTTTTTTTTTTTTTAATTGTAATAAAACGTAAATACAAACATTTGAACAGTAGTGTATTTCATAATGCGACCTGTAGAGCTTAAAGGCACAATATGTTATTTTCGCCGCTGGAGGGCGCGTATTCAAAATAAACAAAGAGGCAAAGGCGTAGTTTGATGACGCTGTGACTGAGTGTGGAATCATGGGAGTTGTCGTCTTCATCCCCACAGCCAATGTAATCCGACGGGACTCGGGCAGAAATCAAGCTGATTTATTAACGTAGTAGAATAAAGCAGGGTGAGGTTGAAAGCCGTCGAAGCGAAACGAGGCCGCTGAACGAGCGTGACACACGTACGGCTCTCAAAGGAATAATCGACAATTATGTTTTTTGTCATAATCGTGCAGCCCTACTAGAGTGCAAGGTGGCCGATATATGATATGCAGTGCAATTTAATTATAGCAAATGTGTCATAAACAATATTGCTGACATATTGTTGAACAATGTGGAAAAATGAATCATCTCTCTTTCCAGGCCAAGGTGGTCACGCATACTTAAAAGAATGGCTTTGGTGGGCTGGCTTGTTATCAAGTGAGTGGCACAGATGAAACAACTCATTTTCATCTTAAAGACAAACTCAAAGCAGCTGTTCACGTACAATATATATTTATCATGTTTGTGGCTCAGCTTCTTGGAAGTAACTATTTGAATTCTGTCTGCTTTGACAGTGGGGGCCGGCGAAGCTGCCAATTTCGCTGCATACGCCTTCGCTCCCGCCACCCTCGTCACTCCTCTCGGGGCTCTCAGCGTGCTAGTCAGGTCTGTAAACCTTTGGTGAATTTCTCTGAATTATAAAAGCCTGTTGCTATTGTTAATGTGCAAATACATTTTAATGGGACAGCAGGTGGAAAGTATGAAATGCAGCTTTGCTTGGGAAAATGTTACTGTCTTGCACTTGTGTGGGTGGTCTAGCAGTAATTGTTGTGGTTTCCTTTTTTGTTGTTTTTAAACCAAGTACGACCATAATCTTAGTGGTTGCAAGCATCAGCTTCACAAAGTGTTGCATTGTGTAATGCTCAATGCCAAAGTGTTAAAGGTATTAACTTCTCAAAAACAAGCTTCAATATAATTCACAAAGTCTCAGCTAACCTACTTTATATTCACAACAAACTTCTAGAGGGGCCTTAAGATGATTTAAGACCAAACAAACATTAAAATAATCTAAAACAGCTAAAATAGAAATATAAAAAGTATAAATTCACCCGCTCAACAACAGGGAACCAGGGTTGCAACTTTCTTAAAAATTCTGCATAATTTTTGTGGGATTTATAAACCTGGAAAAGTCATGAAATTAATCGTTTCCATTGGTATTTTTTTATACGTTTTATGAAAATGCATTTTTCTAGGCATGCCAAACTCTAAAATATTTTATTTTTTGAGTAAAATAATAGCAAAAAATATGCAATCTCTAAAGTATGGCACACTTTTTTATTATTCATTTTACTAAAAACTACAGTACGTTTAATTAAGGGTGAGTAAATAAAGACAGAATGTTTATTTTTGGGTAAACTATACCTTTAAGGGTTTAATGCGTGTCTGTTTTTGCAGTGCCGTTCTGTCCTCGTACTTCCTGACAGAGAGGCTGAACCTGCACGGGAAGCTTGGCTGTCTGCTCAGTATCCTGGGCTCCACTACCATGGTGATACATGCGCCTCAAGAGGAGGAGATCGACAGCCTGGAAGACATGGCCAAAAAACTGGTTGATCCAGGTAAGCTATGACATGTAAAGACAATGAAGGACCTCCTGGGGCCAGTTGCACAAACTGTTTAGTCTTAGAAAGTTAGTAAAAAAAAATAGTGGCTGTATTTATGCAACTGGCCCTTGGATTGTGAATAACTTGTTTTTATTCAGCAGCAGCAGTGTTGCTAAGTAATTCGGCTTCTTTAATATCAGTATGCATTATTGTGGTCTTGATAAGGGAAATATTGCAGTTACACAACCTTTCAAAAGTTTGGGATCAGAACAATTTTTGGTTACACTTTATTTGAAGGTGTCCTTGTTACAGTGTAATAATTATGCATTTGAGAACTAGGTAATATAAATTAACAATATGTACCTACTATAGGGTTGGGAGTAGGGTTACTTGCATGTAATTATGCATAACTTATTGCTATTACTGTAGTAAGTGTATGTAATGTGTAACAAGAACACTGTTAAAAAAAAGTCTCCCATGCTTGCCAGGGCTGTATTTATTTGAACAAAAATACATTAAAAACGGTATTTAAAAAAAAAAAATTATTACAATTTAAAATGTAATTTTTTCTATTTTAATATATTTAAAAATGTAATTTATTCCTGTGATGGCAAAGCTGAATTTTCAGCAGCCTGTCTTCAGTGTCACATGATCCTTCAGAAATATGCTTTTTTTTTTTTTTTATGTTGAAAAGAGTTGTGCTGTTGAATATTTCGGTGGGAATGGTCATCAATTTTTTTCAGGATTCTGAAAAATGAAAGAACAGCATTTATTTGAAAAATTATTTTTTGTAACCGTGTAAAAGTCTTTAATGCGTCCTTGCAGAATAGAAGTATTAGTTTCTTTTTTCCCCCAAACTTTTGAACAGTTGTGTACATATTTATATTGATACTAAAAATGTGTTTCTTCAGGGATTCTTCTGAAAGTCTTTTGACTGCTTTATATAACTAATCATAATTCTCATCTTTTCTTCCATCTGTCTCCAGGCTTCGTGGTCTTCGCGACAGCTGTCATCATCATAGCACTCGTCTTCATCTTCGTATTGGGCCCACGCCACGGGCAAACCAACATCCTGGTCTACATCACCATCTGCTCTGTGATTGGTGCTCTGTCCGTCTCCTGCGTGAAGGGATTGGGCATCACCATTAAGGAGGCCATCGCTGGGAAGCCAGTGTTGCGAAACCCTTTGGCCTGGCTGCTGCTGCTGAGCCTGATAGCTTGTGTTAGCACACAGATCAACTACCTGAACAAAGCACTGGACATCTTTAACACATCCCTGGTGACGCCCATCTATTACGTCTTCTTCACCACCTCAGTGCTCTCCTGCTCTGCCATATTGTTCAAAGAATGGGAACACATGGGCACCGATGACATCATCGGCACACTGAGCGGCTTCGTTACGATTATCGTGGGCATCTTCCTGCTGCACGCCTTTAAGGACGTTAGCATTAGCTTGGCGACATTGGCCGTGTCCATCAGGAAGGACGAGAGGAACGGCCCTTTATTAAATGGCATGGCAGCTCACAACCACTCCAATTACGAGCTGCTACATAACGACGTCACGGAGGACTTTGACGACAGAGAGTCAGGGTTGCCTTTCGACAGCGTCTCCAGAAGAAACGGCACTATGACAGTCTCTTAGGTTCAAAGAGGACCAGCTCGTCTATGAAAATGTTTTGGCTGCTCTATGGACATTTAGCATTTTTCTTTCCTTTTCAGATATGAGATAAAACCTAAGACAATCAACTCTCAACGCAAAAAACAAAGATACAAAAAAGATGGACCAATCGATTGTACTAAGGGTTTTGTTTGTTTCAAACTAGACTACATGGTAAGCTTCATCTCATTCCTCCATGTAGCACTGTAAATATACAACTGTACGTTTTTAAGAGACTTTTGTTATATTTTATGTACAGATATCTGTATTTACATGCACTGAGTTTCTTTCTACAAAATCGGTAGTTGCTTTGACTTTGTAATAAAGACATTTATTAGTGGAATGATGAGAAGACCTTCTCAGTTCATCAGCAGTGCTGTGATTATTTTTTGGGGGTTGTTGACCCAAAAAGGAATCATCATATACTCACCCTCATGGCTTTCCAAACATTCCAAAAAATTGTTTATTTGTAGTCATAGTTTTTGTTTAAATTCGATTAACATTTTGTCATATTTATCCAATTTAGTCCATTATACCAAAGACAGGACTATAGAATACCCCTTTTCCTATAGAATTTGCCAATTTTTGTTTTAAAGGGACTTTGATTATACTGACTAATGGCATCTAATTTTAGTCGACGCGCGCAAAATTAATCCGAATATTCAAACATTGGATCGACATTTAACAAAACAAATTAAAATGTACTCGTGAAAACCTGAGCTCCTGAACATTATACTTGTACACTATTGCACTATAATTTTGTATTACATTTATATTGTGTGATTGTGTGTATCTGATGAATCTAATAAGGATAGCTATCCTTGCGTTCGGGTGAGTTAATTAACCCGCCAACAAAGCGCTTTAATTGACCGGTGTTCATTCATTGTTCAGCGTAATCACCTGAAACTGGATTTTATTTTGTTCAAAAACATTCTTAATATCTAGCGTTGTTCATTTGTCTCGTCATTGTTTGTGATATTTTAATTAAAATAGTTTAATTCTCGTCGATATGCACTCGTCTATGTTATCAACAGTGTTGGGCAGTAACTAGTTACGTTACTAGTAATTTAGTTACTGTAATATTACTTTTTGCAGTAACTAGTAGTGTAACTAATTACTAATAAGATTTCAGTAATAATATTAGTTACCATCCATAAAACAGCTTAGTTAATTACATTAAGTAGGCAAACTTACAAGCTTACATTCAGCATATAGAAATATTGCATTATATTGATTTTGTCAGGAAAAAAGATGATCTGAACACTGTTGTGTAAGTTGTGGCTTTACTTTACTCTGGCATTACATCCCACCCACATCCCTCTGATCAGCATGTGGTACATTATATTACTATATTTAAAAATCTTTTTGGAAAATTAAACCGTTTCTTACAAACTTGTGGTTTGATAAAATATATAATCGTATATGGGTAACGAAGAAATTACAATTAGCTTCAAGCTACACATGACAATTAATGAGATTAATACAACACTTCTACTTGAATGTCACTATCAGGTGTTTGTAATAAATTCTGACTGCGATCCAATGTGGATTTTGGTCAAATAAGGCAAAAATATGTTGTTAGAAAGAATTTTATGTGGAAGATACAGTTACAACTTCTGTGGGGCGTGAAGAAAAAGTAATGTAACTAGTAGTGTAACTAATTACTGTTGCCAGAAAGTAATAAGTAAAGTAACAATATTACTTTTGAAAGGAGTAACTAGTAATGAGTAATAGATTACATTCTTTGAGTAACTAGCCCAACACTGGTTATCAATGATATGAACGCAAGTTAACTTTTGTTAACTTAAGTTTGTTGGAACACTGCACACAGATACCTTCAGATTCACATCGACCAAAGATCTTCCTGGCGACCCACTGTCCTGCAAAATTTATCTCCAACCTGCTTCAACATCTTCAAAGACGCAGGAGACCCACTGAAGACTTGATATATATTTTTTATATAGCTCTCAAATTGAGTAAACGATGACCTTTTTTTTGTTTTTTTTGTGAACTAGTCATTTAACTCGTTTAATTTGGTGAAAAAACAACCCAGGAAACCACAGAATTTGATATTTATTGAATTAAAATCTGATTACATAAAATACAAAAAGGCACGTTTATTGAGAGTAAGAACTTGGTTACGCTTAAAGATTTATTCAGGATAATAGAAGAAAAAGAATCTTGCATGCAATCATTCAAAAACACCACAGAGAAATATACCACTGGTCTCTCACCACAGCAAAAGCTTAAATAATCAGTTGATAAAACCCACTTGGCCATTTTCCAACCCTTTCCCCTGGTATAAAACATGAAAATGAGTAGTGCTGTGCTATCATTAACATATAATAGCCATTTATCTATAATAAGGCACGAGTGTGTACAAAATAAAATCAACCTGAAATACACTATGTAAAACTGGGCCGTGTTTGTCTATCATTTTAAAACATATTTTGGCCTAATTGACCAAAGCCTGAGACATGTGCAAAACCAATAATGGTACAATTGATTGATGCTTACAAAACACTTGACTAATCACAAGGCAACTTACTGGCTCTGTGAACACTACAGGCTGGCATACGAAAGGCGTCTCTATGTAGAATGTGACAGTGAAACTGGTCCTAAACTTGTAGCTAAATATGTTCCCCTCTACCATCTCTTCCACTTCTAATTGCTGCAAATGTACGCCAATCTCAGTTACTGGCCAATGACTGATGGATCGGAGGCTGAAAGCAACGGACATGTTCGACTGGCATGTTCTCTCCATCCCCAGACTTCAGGTACTTGTTCAAAATGGCAAAGATTTCATCATTCAAAACCTGGAACTTGCGAATTCGTTCAACCATTTTCTTTAGAGGCTAAAGCGCGAGAGAGAAAAAAAAGTTGGTTTAGCTGATGTCTTGACTACAGAAGTTACATAAAAACTTCTCATTGAGGAAAAACTCACCACACTCTTGATGATCTCATCTTTGCCGTCATGTTTCTGCACCTTAAGGAGATGGTAGCTGAAGTCCAGGATATCAAAGCGTCTGTGCTGTCCAAGCAATGTGATAATCATGCAACCGGCCCAGTTCAGACCATCTCCAAAACATTGCCTAGAACAAGATCAATATGCTTTATAAAGCACAAATATCCTAATCTCACTGTAAACCGCCATTCTACATGACGAGAAAAACAGGTAATCGGTTTGCACTCACTCAACGGTGAACTCATGCGCTCCCACCGGGATGCAGTACACAAACTGCATGGCGCTCCACAACCTGTGGAACTCCACGCACTCGTCCACGTGCATCACGCCGTTGCTGGGCAATGGGCCGCGCCAGATTGGGTCGTCCAGATAACCGCGGATGCGAGTCAGAATGACCTCGAATATGGAGAGACCGCAGCACAGCCGCTCTTTAGTCAGCAGGTCACCCTCACGGGCAATGGCAATTTGCTGATGAGAGATTGTACAGGGTATTGATTCAAATCAGACCAGTACTGCTCACTCAAGTCTGCGTCAAGACTGACTATGGTATTTGTTTTGTCAAAGCATATGATTTGTCCTTCAAAGCATATTTACAGTTATTTATCAAATTTGAACAGTAGATGGCGATGTCACCACAATTACGTAGTATTGTGACAATCCTAACAATGAATAATGATGGCATAAAAAGTCACCACTGAGATGTGATCATTTTGACTTTATCTCACAATTGACTCAATTATGAAGTATCTCAATGCAATGTCATCTTGGTCAATTATGGCATGTCTAATTCTGACTTTTTCTCATAATTATGAGATAAAAAACTGAAATTATGAATCAAGATTGACTGTCAACTTTTTATCTCAATTTCAACTTGTCAATTTCAGCGTATTTATTAATTTGTATCTCTTAACTTCAACTTTTTATGACAATTTCAATTTAATTATAGCTTTTTATCTCAATTTCAGACCTTTATCTCAAAAAGCATGATTTACCAAAGCATGATAATTTCGACTTGCCATAGTTGATTTTCTCTCATAATTTAAACTTATGTCAATTTCAACTTAATTATGGCTTTATTTCTCTCATAATTTTAGATCATTATCTAAAAAAGCATGATATACCGAATCATATTTTCGACTTCGTCATAGTTATGATTTTATCTCATAATTTCAATCTTTAATGTCAATTTCAACCTAATTATGGCTTTTTCTCTCATAATTTTAGACCTTTAGCTCAAAAAAACATGATTTACCAAATCATGATAATTTTGATTTGTCAGTTGATTTTATCTCATAATTTCAATTTTTTTTAAATGTCAATTTCAACTTAATTATGGTTTTGTATCTCATAATTTCAGACCTATTCCATATATAACAGTGGTCTGGGACTTTAAAAAAAAAAAAAAAAACATTTTTAAGCACAGAATCAATCACAAAAAACACAAGTGCAGTTACTAATTCCATTTGTAGAAATGCCAATTAATGTAACAAAAAGTGACAGAAAATAGCGGCATTACCAGGATAAAGTAATACTAATTTCTTCCAGCAAAATTTAGAAATCACCATTTTTCTTTGAAAATAATCAATTTGGCCATTACCACTGACAGCTCATAAATAAAAAAGTGAACGTGGAAGGCTCAGGGATGAGCTCAAACCAGCAGTTAGGTGTGTAATTGAAGATGCTAATGACAATAAGTAGATGTGTGTACTGGAGGCGGCAAAGTAGCAGAGCACGACTAAAGCGGCTGTCACTCAGCGCAGTGATGTTTCACCCACCTGAGGGGTTCCCAGACGCTCAATTAGAGGCACCATATGCAGTGCTGTGTATTTGGCCTCCAAACGCTTCATCTTTGCATCCAGACGTTCACCTTCTGCTCAAGTGTGGGTTGTTAGAGGGATTATTGGATATGTATGAGGAACTGCTCAAATAAAGCATTCTAAAAATACTGCATAACCTCAGCAAACATCCATAAACATGAGCTTACCTTTAACGTGAACTCTTGGCAAGATGTTCTGGAAGGGTGCTGCATGCAACAAGTCACACACCTCCTCTTGAGACTAGGAAAAGAGACAAACTCATTTCAGAAACTAAGTCACGTGGGCAAAAAGCGAAGTAATCAATGGAACAGTGGGATCAAAGCATGAGTTAAATTCAAATAAGCAATCTGAGACAAGCCAACATTGACACTTTGACATGTACATGCATAACCACAGAGTTTAGGTGCATTATGTTAATCAGGTTAACTAGTAAAGCACAGATTCCATTAGTCATTAGCTTAATGTTTGTGGGCGGTTTTTGGTATCACTTTACAATAATGTTGTCTCATATAATGTTGATATCATGAAATAACTTACATTTCTTCCTAAATGTTCAAAATACATTAACGTTCATTTTGATTATGCAACTTGAAATTTTAAAAATATGAGTGTATGTAGAAATTAATATCGAACATTAACCATAAACATGATGCATATCCTTATGTCAAACTACCTCCCTTCAGTATTTGGCATGAGTTATTCATACTGTGGCGAGGATTTATTTTGTGGCACAGAGGGGTGACGTGGCATAGTGGTTGACAACAAAAAACAGAAATGGCACTTCATGTCAAAAAAGGTGTTTTAATGTATGTCCAATGAAGCCTTTTAGAATTTCTATGGGTACGGTTCCAGCAGATGGAGCCATGCAGTCACATACACCACTGACAGGAGCTATTACAGATGAGGCTGTTGACATTTAAATTAAAATGCAGAGAATTACAGCCGACAGCTCGGATTGCATTGACCTTGCCATCAGGCAGAGCAGGTACTTTCACACAGGCACAGAAATGTTCTCTTCCATGACTTTATTTTACCAGACAACCCGTAATTGTTGACACTATATAATTTGATGTTTAATGTGGAGGGTGGTGGAAGACAGCATCTCCCTGGGTAACTTTCATAATTGTGACTAATGGTTGACAATTAAACAGCAGCTTATCACATCTGTGAAGAGTCTCTTTAGTGTCTGGATGAATGTCAGATATTCTCAACCATGCTGCAGTGATGTTTCATCCATTATGCAGTGTAAACCCAAGCAACTTCTTCAAAGATCTAAATGTGTTTTTTTTTTATTGGACATTCACAGATTCTAGATAATTAACTCAATTAATCAAATTGATAATAAATTCTTGAAATATATTCAGGTGTTAAATGGGGATTTAAGAGGAAGAATATATATATATATATATATATGGCATGTGCTAGATTGGTAGTATTATTATTCTTTTCAATGAAAACATTCTTGGTTTCAAAAGTGCAATGTGTTAAAGAACTGCAAAAAAAGCTATGTGCTTACACAATAATGAAACAGATGAAGCACCTAAATATACACTCTGTTATACATAAATTAATTGTAACCTAAAATCTTGATGTTGAAAGTTAAAGCTGTTAACTACACCATGAAAAAGTAAACCTGTGGCTATGATGTCAGTCTTTAGACTCTGACTGTTATTTATTGCGAGTAGCAAGCTGTGTTCTGGATTTATTTGTGCTCTAAAGGGAATAAACTCATTAACAAATTACAAATCAAACTAAACACATTAAGAGCTGTGGAACAGTTGGCCAGCAACCGTATGGCCTGTCTTTGGGGGGGACAAACATTTCTTAGAATAAATTATCATATTAAAAAATGTGCCCAAGTATGTGATAATTCATCACTTTTGATTCAGACTTTGAAAAGAACAGAAAATGAGACGCGGTGTACAAGCAAGGCAACAGCAAGATCACATTGATAACAGACTCTACAGCTCTATAGAGAAAATATGCACATGACGGTTTTACGGGCTGGTTCAAAAGCAAAAGATAAAAATAAAAAAAATGTGAAGCTGATCTGCATCTTAAAAGGGTTGAAATCTGACATGGAGAAACTGACAGTGCTGCCACATGCAACACAACTGCAGATGTGTTCCCATGACAACAGTGTGTCAGAGTCAGACATCCTAAACACTGACCAGGTGACAAACTAAACAATGGAAGTCACCTGTGTTGTGTTCTCTATACAAAATGTATATTCACATACATAAAATATGTATGTGTGTGTGTAAATATACATGTATGTGTGTATATGTAATTAATTGAAACTAGTTGCATGATGTGCTGATTAATCTAATTAAATCACACATCAGTTTGGGCTGAGAAATTACCCCCCAAAAGATAAAGTCATTATTGTGTTAAATACACAGTCAGTCATTGCCCTGCATCATGTTTGTCAACAGCTGCATGCAATGTCAGATACAGGTCTGCGCAGGACCAGGGTGTGTTAAATACGTTATTAATTTTAACGTGTTATTTTTTCCAAAATTAATCACACCTAATTAACACATTACAGTACATATATACAGTATATTGCTCTATTCTGTCATTGACTCCTGAATAATTTATAAAAAGTTAAAATATTAAGAGATTCATTCATGATTGGAGACTTTAGTTATGCGTCTTGTGTGTCACTTGTCACAGCAATATGAGAGAATATGAAAGGAGCCAAACCACAAAGGACAAAATGAATTAGTAAAGCTCACTTCCACACTCTTTACTCTCAAAAAAGACTTTAGTTATGCGTCTTGTGTGTCACTTGTCACAGCAATATGAGAATATGAAAGGAGCCAAACCACAAAGGACAAAATGAATTAGTAAAGCTCACTTCCACACTCTTTACTCTCAAAACCACATTATCAATCTGCTGAAGATCTGTTTATTGATGGCATTGACCCTCTGTTTTGCTTACATACTGAAAGTGGTCATAAAAATATTGGATATTCTTACATAAACTGGAATTTCTTCTTTAAAAAAAAGATTATGGCAGGTGGCAACAGTTGCTAAGGTAGGATTGGTCAGTACCGTTTTAAGGCATGGTTTCTATAGCATAATGTGAATGCTCAGTGGTCATACCAAGCTCTGTTCACTCAGCAGGCAGAACAGCAAAGCGTTTCCAACTTCCCTCAGGTTCTGGAAGCACACAGTCTTCAGCTCAGCATACTCCACAATGTCCTTCAACTGGTGGTGGAAGAACTCCAGAATACCTGCATCCAGGAGGCAAAACCATACTTTCACTATAATGCCTCATTTTGTTTGTTTTTGGAAATGCTGAAATATTAGTATTCCTCTATTTGCACACTGCATAGTGATTAACAAAAATAGATCCCGTTCCTGGATCAACATCTCCTAATAAATGCCTCAAATCTGGATGTCTTGTTGACAGTAATATTGATCCAGGCCCTAAAACTAACCTTGACGCGACCAGCACATGCATGTATTGTGGTTTCTGAAGGTTTAATAAAGGTAAATTTAAGAGTTTAAGACCACTTTAAAATTAAGTAAAGAAATTTAAATACATTTGAGGAAGCGTCAATATGTAATCTGAACCTTCTGTTCACACTGCAAAAAAAGTCATGATCTTCCTCAATAATTGTCTTGTTTTCCAGTGCAAATGTCTAGATTCTTAAATTAAAGGATTAGTTCACTAATTAATTCATTAATTCAAAATATCTTAATTTGTGTTCCGAAGATGGTCTTACGGGTTTGGAATGACATGAGAGTAATTAATGACAGAATTTTCATTTTTGGGTGAACTAACCCTTTAAGATACATTTATTTGAGAAGGAAAATTACATAAGATGAGAGGTTTATCAAAAATCGAGTTTATGATTCAAACAAGGACAAATATCTCCCAGTGGTCTCAGAAAACTATTTAATTAAAAGAGAAAACATTGGGTTACTTGCGTAACCCCGGTTCTCTGAGAACAGAGCGAGGTATCTCACTATGGGAAACGCCCCAGGCGTGATAGACTATGGAAGCACCAATTACACCACGTCTGTCCGAAGGACGGACCAATCACAGCTCATGACAAGGAGCCCACCCCCTCCCTATATATGGCTGTGATCCCCGAAAACGGCATTCTAAGCACGCTCTTCCCCCGTGTTATGCGAGTAGGGAAGCTTGGTGAGATACCTCGCTCTGTTCTCAGAGAACCGGGGTTACGCAAGTAACCTAACGTTCTCTTTCAAACAATCACTCGGTATATCACTATGGGGAATGATATAGCCAACTCCCGAAACGCATGCTTTCCGAAGCCGCCGAACAGACCCCGGCAAGAACGAAAGACAACCTTTCAATTCTCCAAAGAGCCAACATTGAGAACTGCATGAGCCATAGAAGGCGCAGTGACATCCAGATGGTAAAATCTGATAAATGTATGAGGGGAAGCACAAATATCTCCTACCGAAATCCCCTTAAACAATGCCGAAGAAGTAACCATACCCCTTGTTGAATGAGCCCTTTAGCGCGCTGGGGAATGAAGACCCATAGATGTATAGGCCAATTCAATCGCCTCCACCATCCAATGGGAAAGGCGCTGTGAGGAGATCGGCTTACCCTTACATTGAGTGGCCCATGAAACGAATAACTGATCATTCTTCCTGAACGATCGTGTCCTGTTTACATAATAGCGTAACACTTGTACAGGACACAAAGTGTGCAATTTCCTCTCCTCCGAAGAAGAAAAAGGAGGGGGGTAAAAGGCACGCAACTCCAAAGCAGAGCAGTTACAAGCTGAATCACTGACTTTGGGAACGAAAGCCGGGTTAGGCAGCAACGTAACCTTGCGGTCATCCGGACTAAAATCCAGACATGCCCGATGAACCGACAAAGCGTGTAACACACACACTCGCTTAGCTGAGACTAAAGCAAGTAGTAAGACCGTTTTCAGAGATAGGAGCTTAATATCAACACTCTCCAGAGGTTCAAATGGGGCCCGAGTTAAAGCATTCAGAACCATGGAAAAGTCCCATGACGGGACCAGATGCTTAGATACTGGTCTCAAATGCTTCACCCCCTTCATAAAATGGCATATAAGAGGGTGCCGTCCAACTGAGACTCCCTCGAAGCCTACATGACACGCCGAAATAGCAGCCAGGTAAACTTTAATAGTAGAAAATGCTCTCCCATTGTTCATTAAGCTGTGTAAAAAGCAAAGTACATCGCTCACCGTGCACTGAAAAAGAATAACTCCTTTACGAGTACACCAGTCCTCAAACACATGCCATTTTAAGGCCATACAGTGAGCACGTTGATGGAGCTCTAGCGATACTCTGGATAGTGTTTATAACCTCCTGCGGAAGCCTGAGTGCGTATAAATTTAACCCTTCATGGGCCAGACCCAAAGATCGACTCATTCCGGGTGGGGGTGAAATATCTGCCCCCCCACTTGCGACAGCAGGTCCCGGCGCAACGGGAGCGGCCAGGGTTCTCCCTGAAGGAGCTGGACAATCTCTGCCAGCCACAGCCTCCCCGGCCAACGAGGGGCTATCAGAAGGAGAGATAATCCATTTTCTCTTACTCTTTCTAGGGTGGGAGAAATTAGACTCAGCGGAGGGAATGCGTAAAGCAACACGTTCGGCCACTGGTGTGCCAGCGCATCCCCACCCAAAGGCGCATTTTCTTCCCTGAGAGAGAAATTGACAGAGATGCATCCGTTGTCACTACTTTTCTCAGAGACACGCTCCCCAAGGGAACCCCTGTCTGGAATAAACAGGGATCTCTCCACTGATGAAGAGCCATCACGCACTCCGTGTGTATTCTCACTCCGCGCGAGGTGCAGACGAGGACACAGACGTCTCGCTGCTACCCATCGCTGGAAGTCTCTCATTTTCAGCAAACCTAGCGGGACCACGGACAGCGACGAAGCCATCATGCCCAAAAGGCGGAGACAGGTCCTGAACGATACCAAATTTCCCTTGCGAAACTGGGCCAGGCACTGATAAAACGCCATTATCCTCCTTTCCGAGAGCATAGCGCGGTATGCCACAGAGTCTATTCGTAAGCCCAGATACTCTATCTCCTGAGATGGAATCAGCTGGCTTTTGGCATAGTTGATTCTGAACCCCAGACTCGTTAGATGAGACGTGAGCATCTCTGTGTCCCGTTCCGCGCGCTCCCGCGAGTGAGCGCATATCAGATAATCGTCCAGATAAGCAGATATTCTGAGCCCCTTGTGTCTCAGCGGTGATAACGCTGTCTCTATGCACCTGCTGAACACGCGAGGAGCGAGGCTGAGCCCAAATTGAAGAGTAACAAATTCGTACACTTCGCTCTGAAAGGAAAACCTGAGATGCCAGCCACAGCCTCCCCGGCCAACGAGGGGCTATCAGAAGGAGAGATAATCCATTTTTTCTTATTCTTTCTAGGGTGGGAGAAATTAGACTCAGCGGAGGGAATGCGTAAAGCAACACGTTCGGCCACAGGTGCACCAGTGCATCCACGCCCAAAGGCGTATTTTCATCCCCAAGAGAGAAATACAGCAGACACTTTGCGTTTGCCTGCGAGGCGAAGAGATCTACGGCAGCCTTGCCGTACATCCCCCATATCTGATCCACCACCTGCGGGTGGAGCACCCATTCTCCGTATAACGGGTTGCCCCTTGACAGGAGATCCGCCCCTATATTCAGGACTCCTGGTACGTACGTCGCGCGCAGCGAGCTGAAGAGCGCCGCGCCCCAGACAATCAGTTTGCGCGCTAGATTGTGCAGTTGCAACGAACGCGTTCCCCCTTGGCGATTGATATATGCCACCACCGTCGTGTTGTCTGTCCTGACCAGAACATGAAACCCTTCCAAGAATGGGAGAAAATGTTTCAGGGCCAGAAAGACTGCCATCAACTCCAACATATTTATGTGAAGTTTGCGAAGCTGGGGCGTCCAGCGACCGTTTACCGATCTGCCCTGAAAAACAGCCCCCCAGCCCGACAGAGATGCATGCAGACTCGTTAGATGAGACATGAGCATCTCTGTGTCCCGTTCCGCACGCTCCCGCGAGTGAGCGCAAATCAGATAATCGTCCAGATAAGCAGATATTCTGAGCCCCTTGTGTCTCAGCGGTGATAACACTGTCTCTATGCACCTGCTGAACACGCGAGGAGCGAGGCTGAGCCCAAATGGAAGAGTAACAAATTCGTACACTTCGCTCTGAAAGGAAAACCTGAGATATTTCCTGTGCGGACACACCCCCCAAGGGAACCCCTGTCTGGAATAAACAGGGATCTCTCCACTGATGAAGAGCCATCACGCACTCCGTGTGTATTCTCACTCCGCGCGAGGTGCAGACGAGGACACAGACGTCTCGCTGCTACCCATCGCTGGAAGTCTCTCATTTTCAGCAAACCTAGCGGGACCACGGACAGCGACGAAGCCATCATGCCCAAAAGGCGGAGACAGGTCCTGAACGATACCAAATTTCCCTCGTGAGAGCATCTTGAATTTGTACTTCATCAAGTGCTTGTTTAGAGCACGCAGGTCCATTATTGGGCGCAAACCCCCGTCTTTCTTTGGAATTAGAAAATAACGGGAGTAATTGCCTTTCTGAGTTTCCCCCACTGGAACTCGTCTTATAGCTCTTTTCTCTAAGAGGGAGGATATTTCTGCTTCTAGCACCCAAGCTGAATCCCCATTTGCTACAGATGCTATGACCCCATTGAAAAGAGGGGGTTTTACAGCGAACTGAAGCCTGTAACCCTTGGTTACAGTCGCGAGGACCCACGGATGCGAATGAACACTCTCTCCAAGCCTCCTGATAAAGAGCCGATTCCATAGATGGAGTGCTGGCGCCATCTAGTGGACAGAGAAAAACGGCCAGGATCTGTGTGACTCAGAGACCGATTTATCTCTTGGTTCATTGTTATTATTTTGTTTTTGTCTCCCTGTGCCCTCGGCATTGAGCCTGGATGCGACAGATTTTTTATTTGCTTTAAACCCAGAGGCTGAAGTGCTTTGTGACAATACACTTGAGAGCTTGTGTTTGTACCCATCAGACCACATTCTTTTGGTGGCTGAGTATTCTGCACTTGAACTTGACGGAACATTGTGTGTTGAGGGGAAGCTGAACTGGCCTTAACACAACTTAGAACCATTTTTCCGCCCAAACTCCACATCTTCCGCTTCTTCTCGGGTGGGGGAACAGATATGGTGGGCTCGGGAGAGGACATCACAGAGAACCCTAGGTGCTGCCCGTCCCTCCCATGCAGAGATTGTGTCCTAGGTATCCCTCCTCTTTTTGTTAGAAGGGTTAGCGGACTTGGAATTTACAGCCACGGCCGCGAATGACTGCTTTCCCCATGGTTTAGCGTTTGAAGCAACGGGGGGCGAGCCGCCTGCTCCATGCTCTGGGGTTTTGCAGTCCTGGATGCATTCAAAAACCTCTTGTTCTGCGTCGGAGGAACAGGACGCGGGGGAACAGGAGGGCACGGTGCTCTTTTACGTGGCAGACAGATGTCAAATGCCTCGCCTTCCTTCTTCTGGAGGTCGCACCTCTGTCTCATCGCCGCAACGGCTGGGCCGAACAACCCACTCGAATCCACAGGAGCATCGAGAAAATCTAATTTCTCCCTGTCCCCGACACTCGATAGATTTCGCCACAGCGACCTCTCACCCGCAACGGCAAGAGCCATGGTACGGCCGCAGCTTTGCACCGCGCCACGTGAGGTGCACAGATTGAGATCCGTTATGTTGCAGATCTCCTCCCAGACCACCGGGTTTGGATTGCCGGCGTCCAGCTGAGTGCCCAGCTCCTCCAACAACTCGGCTTGATAGGCCGTCAACAACGAAGTGACGTTAAGTGCCCGCACCGCCAATGCTGAGGATTTATACATTTTTTGGTACATGGAAGTGCTGAAGCGTTCCATTTTCCCAGGGAGGGAGGGACTAGCAGATGAGAGAGTTGTTCGCCTGTTTGGATGCAGGTGGTGAGCCACTGACTGCTCGACTGTGGGAGGGTTAGAGAGCCCAAGCCCTTCCATTTCACTCACATCGAGTATCCCTTGACGGGCACATGATGAGAAAAGGGTTTTTCCCAAGATCACGTCATCTCTGCTACACACGCCGGCAAAGCAGGAAGCAGTTGTTTCGCCGATGGAAGGCGAGAAGGAAGCCTTTTCCCATCATAGATGTCACGTTTAACTCCTGGATCCCCAGGAGTTACGGGCCAAGCGATGCCAAGCTTAGCTGCCGCACGCTTTCAAACTTCCACTAGGTCACAATCTACCACCGTCGACGCCACGTCGCCGCTTTGCGCGCTCACGGGCCTAGACGCTTGTGCTGCAGACAGGATAGCATCATCCTCATCATCATCCGGCTCATCTCGGAGTAGGCGAGCTAACATCTCCTCATCCTCCTCCTCGTCTCCCTCCACCTCATTGCCTTCCGCAAGCAGCTGCTGGTCGAAAAGCGGCGTAAACTCAGGAGACTCTGAATCCATAATATCCCCCCCACGAAGAAAGATCCCGTGGGGGAGAGGATTGGACCACCTTTGTCGAAGGAGGGACAGAAGATAGAACCGGATCGTCTTTAGAAGATGCAGCCACCCGAAGCCTTCTTTCCAAGATCCTGGCCGGCATTACACAACAGTGCGCGCAACTCTCTGCATCCGCCAGCGTGGCCTGAGCGTGCTTAACACCCATGCACGCGATACACATCGGATGCGAATCCCTGCCCGAGATCATAAATCCACAAGCTGCCGGACACGAGCGCGAAGGGACATCCTTCCCTTTCTCCGCTGCAACCTTGGACCCCGACATGATGAGTAGAATAATCTTAGCTCGCCTTAACGCGTTAGCTAGAAAAAAACTCAGTAACGAGCAGAGAATCCACAACAGATTTTAACTGCACTGCGTTCGGCAACGTCTACCATTACGGTACGTTTGTGAACTGAAGCAGCGCAGAACAGGTGCTGAACGAAAGTCTTCACGGGGAAGAGAACAAGAATGCCGTTTGCGGGGATCACAGCCATATATATAGGGAGGGGATGGGCTCCTTGTCATGAGCTGTGATTGGTCCGTCCTTCGGACAGACGAGGTTTAATTGGTGCTTCCATAGTCTATCACGCCTGGGGCGTTTTCCCATAGTGAGATACCGAGCGATTGTTTGAAAGAGAACTAGTTTTTATACCCATATACCCATGTGACATGTGACGTCTTGGTGAGTTACTCTGTGTTTATTCCCAAGTCACAGGTAATTGGCTGTCTGCAGGTGATTGGATGATGTGGTGCTGCACCTGGACTAAATCAACTGGTCTTAAAAGGGACTTGCAGGAACAATGAGACATATTCGTTCATGCTTCAAGCCTAAACTCACTTAATTTTTCATTTAAGGATCTTCAGATTTGAATTGAAAAAAAGACACCCTGATGTACAAGTACAGTGGTGTGAAAAAGTGTTGGCCCCCTTCCTGATTTCTTATTTTTTTGCATGTTTAAACTGCATGTTGTGTATACTTGTGTTATCTTTGACTAATATTTAAATTTGTTTGATGATCTGAAACATTAAAGTGTGACAAACATGCAAAAAAATAAGAAATCAGGAAGGGGGCCAACACTTTTTCACACCACTGTATGTACATGTATACACACACACACACACACATCTTATATACTCAGTCCTTGAAATTTCTGAAGAACAGTAGGTATATCTACAATGGCTGACTGTTCTCAAGTTTACTCTTTTTTTTTTTTCCAGCTACATCCAAGAATCCAAAAATAAGTAATACTCTTACAAGCAAAAGCCTTTAACTACATATACAGACCCTTTGCTGTTTTTCTACCCTCTGCCTTTCTCTCTCTCTCCTCCACCCACTTCATTTAATTTTTCCTTTCATTTCTTTTTGTCCAGGCTGACTGAAGCCCACATAATCAGACATGCCATGGTTTCAGTGTGGAGCGCACCCTTTAGTATGGTCACCCGGAAAGAAATAACAAACAAAGAAAGGGAGAAAGAAGAGCAAGAAGCAATTACCAAACCTTCTCAAGTCAAGAGGGGTCTGATTAAGTCTTATAAAACACCCAGTGTCTGCTGTGTAAGCTCCACTGTGTGACTGACACACTGCAGACAGCCAATCTGGCTAGCAGCACAGTTGGATTTATGAAAGTTTGATAATTCATTGCTTATCTTCTATTGGTGATAGTGGGAGCTCATATTTACACAGGGTCAAAGTGGCTCTCCTGGGTCAGAAAATAAAAGGCTTGCTGAGGAGTGTTCAAAAAAGTTCAATTTTCACCTGGAGAGCCATACTCGTGGCGAGGCAGACGGCATATCTTGGGCATGACTTCCATCAGGGTCTTTACATACTGCAGAATGGTGCCCTGAAGCTGCACCAGAAAAAAAACAAGATGACAAGGTGATTTCAGCAGAAATGTTGCTAATGCCCACACATCCTGAACTTTGTCTTTTATTCTTTATCCTTTAAAGTTAGATTAGCAGTGTAAAAAAAATCGCTCCAACAATGATCTGATTCAATTAAGATCCTTATAAATGATCTGGTGCATCATGAAAACAGAAATTTGGTATTGACCATATCCGTGCATGCATTCCTGGGAAACAAACCCATGACTTTGGTGTTGAAACCACTATAATTAAGGCATCATTTGAGAAGTTTTAGTAGGAATAGTACACCATGCATTTCTTCTCACATTTTTGAGAGCCACTGATTAGAAAAAAAGATTATGTCAAGTGTCTTGCAAAAGGCCCCAGATCTCCATGAATAAACTTCAATTTGCATGCTTATGCACGTACCAGGCTTTTGACGACCTTTAACAGCTCTTCCATCACCACAGCGATGCCCTGGTATCCTAGAAGTCTGCAAATAGCCTTAATATGTGGAGGTCCCACGAAGTTCCGGTAGAGGCTGTATATGCTACTGTACGCCAAATTCAAGGTCTAAATCATCATTAAAAAGAAAAGAGAGCAAGTTAGTGTTCGGAACAAAACTCAAGATTTCATGTTGAGGCTGTCTTGCTTTAAGCCAATAACATTTAATATACTTTAAAATATAATTTATTCCTGTAATGCAGAGCTGAATTTTCATCAGCCATTTCTCCAGTCTTCAGTGTCCTTCAGAAATGGTCCTTCAGAAATTATTCTAATATGCTGATTTATTATCAATGTTGATAACCATGATTAAAAATAGAAGCTTTTTCTTACTATATAAATCTTTACTATCACTTTATCAATTTAACACATGCTTGCTAAATAAAAAAATTAATCTTTAAAAAAGTGAAAAAAAAAATTTACTGACCCCAAACATTTGAAAGGTAGTGTCATTTGTTAGAAAATATTTATATTTTAAATATTTAAAAAATTATATTAAATTTATTTAATAAATATATTTTTTTAATCTATTTTTTTCACTTTTTATTCAAAGAATCCTAAAAAAAAAAGCATCACAGGTTTCAAAAAAAAATATTAAGCAGCACAACTGTTTCCA
>NW_015649998.1:1703468-1711590 GCF_001515625.1 Sinocyclocheilus rhinocerous
TATTAAGCAGCACAACTGTTTCCAACACTGATAATAAATCAGCATATTAGAATAATTTCTGAAGGACACTGAAGACTGGAGTAATGGCTGATGAAAATTCAGCTTTGCATTACAGGAATAAATAATATTTTAAAGTATATTAATATAGAAAACCATTATTAAAATTATAACAATATTTCACAGTATTATGGTTTTACTGTATTTTTTTATCAAATAAATGCAACCTTGATGAGCATAAGAAAATTTTAATGATCCCACACTTTTGAACTGCATTGTAAGTATATATATATATATATATATATATATATATATATATATGTGCACGTGTGCACACAAACACACACACACACACACTTTTATACTTAAAAAAAAAAAAAAAATTAATGGCCAACAAAGTAATAAATACTTTAGTAACAAAACTGTTCTCTTAATAAGAACACAGTATTTGCAAGTTGACCAATTAATGATTAATCATAAATGCATGAGCATACATGTCCGTAGGTGTTGTGGCAGTGAGTCAGGGGAGACAGGTCACCAGTCTGAGGGAGTAATTGAGAGCAGAGTGGGGGAGGAAAAGTGCCATGTGTTTTTCCAATGACTGAGAGAGCAAGGATGTGTAAGAGATCGAGGATGAATGATGAGTTCAAGCTCTCCCAGCTGTAGTTCTGTTTAAAATGCATTCTACGCAAAACACTGATGTGTCGTCTCCCCCTCCCCACTGCACTCTCTCTCTGCTTTATTTGCCGTCTGCTGTTCTAATCAGATAGAAGAGCTTTTCTGTGCAGCGGTGTGGAAGTGGAGCTCTTTCTGCAGGAGAGCTGAGCTATGCCAAACAGAGACAGCTACAGGTCACACTCTCTGAACGCTTCAGGGGGATTCTGTCTGCAACGGAGAGACGATCTGTGTATGAAGTGACTCTCTTCTCATCTTTTACGGTAAGATTTTAAACCAAAAAAAACCTTTACCTCTCTATCTCAGTTTTCCCAGAGACACCTGTGTCTCTGTTTGGGGGGGGGGTAGCTGTAGATTACCTGCAAACACTGGTAAAATTCAGACAAGTACTGTCTGAAAATACAACTAAATCTTTAGCAGCTGTGTGGATTTGAAAAAGATTGGAAAGGAGCAACAAGTCTGTAGGGAGAGAGAATACATGTCCTGTTTTCCTCAGACTTCTCTGAGCGTTATTGACGCTGTGTGCTTCTGGAAGATCAAAATGATTAGTGTTCAAGCTTTTGTATGGTGCTGACTGCAGAGTAATTACAGCGTGTGTGTGTGTGTAGCGTACAGGGTCACCACTCATCCACACAAGACCAATGTGGTGATTTATTGATTGAGCTAATGGGCTTCAAACAAACCAAGGGCTTGAAGAGATAAAGCAGGTGATATTAAAAATAAATGTTTATAAATATAGAAAATAAAATACAGTATAAAATACTCATGCAGCAGTGTTTGATCATGCATAATGCATGGCAGATATTACAACAGTGATGACTGAATAAATAATTGTTTATTATAATTTAACCTTAAAATTATATTTATTGGGCTGTAATGTTATTCATTTATAATGACTTGAGAGAATCAGAACTTTTTTCTTGGCAAGCAGATATATGGATGTAATGTAAATTGGAAATTACTCTTCAACTCATTCACATAATCCTGCTTTAGATACCTAGTTTTGAAGAGAAAAAAATTGATACAAAACAATCAAGGCAGATAAATAAAAAAATCTGTTCTTGTACTCAATAACCTGGTGCTTTTCCCCTCTAGATAAATCTGCTTTTCCTAACACCGTGATAGAGTAGGGCAATTGTACTTGAATACAAAAGAAAATTGAAATTACAAAAGAGGATATAACCATGAAAATAGCCACCTTGTGTGTTACCTACACAACCATTCTCAATGTTAATTACTACAATATGAAAGACAAACTAGACAGAAAAGAACAGCACAGAACACGTTCAAAACATCTGCAGTGTTTATAGCAAAGCTGTATTTTTTTTATATACCTGTCCTCAGCCAGTGTGTTTTGATTAAATCCTTTTGACAAAGCACTTCAATTCAAAATCAATTTCAATACTGAAACCAACAACTGAAGTTTTACATTTCTTTAAAAAAAAACATGATTTTATGCCAGAAGCAAGACCATTACTAATCTATTAAGTCCTTGTTGTACTACATTCAAGGTCAGAATTGATCTAAATTTAAAAAAAAAATGTCCCTCTATTCTTCCAGATCCTTCAAAAATCATTGCATGTCGTCTCAAACCAGCCTACATCATCAAACTGTGCGTGCATAAGGGTCTGAGTTTCAACCTAAAAAACAAACTCAACATGACTATCACCATTCAGAACATCACAGCCACCTCTGCCTTCGTGAGCTGGCCGTCATCTCCAGGCTGCGTGGACACGTTCTACAGCGTCATGTATCACCCTAACTGGAACAGCCTGCTGATGGGTTACACGCGCAAGAGCTTCTTGCGGGAGGACAGGGTTCCCGTGAGTCAGACGTCCACCAGTCTGGGCAACCTCAGTCCACAGACCACTTACATCCTCTGCGTCACCTGCCAGTCCGCCAACCCCACCAGAGAGCAGTGCCAGGTCTTCAGTACCCTAGATGAGGGCACTGAGCTCGGAGAGAGCGGCAGGGAGCTGGCGATGGGCGTCTGGCTGGCCAGCAGCATCCTGTTGCTGATCATTGCTGTGGCTCTGCTTTGGGGATGTCTGCACACCATGTGTCCAGCCAAGAGGGACCCAGAAAGAGGCAGCCAGTCAGGTCCGAACCCTCCACACCTGGCTCTGACCCCCATGAGTGGGAACATGGGAAGCGAAGGAAGAAAAAGTCTGTACACAGCCGGTTGTGGTGGGGAAGACACTCAGAACGCAACGGTGATTGAGAATCCTTTCCGAGTCGAGCACGGCAGAGAAATGGCGAAAGGGCAGGGTTGTGAACTTCGAACACCAAGTAATAAACAGAGATTTGGCCCCGGGTCAGAATAACTAGGGCACCAAATTGTTACTTTGATGCACTGACCCCAAAAATTCAAACTATTAGAACTTACACAATGAGGACAATCGCCGGGGTTGAAACCATTTTGAGGAAAGGAGACTCTGACAGTCAAACTGGGCTGACGGGGTTAAATTAGCATTTAAATGTCAGATGAAAATATTAAACAAGGAAACTGAAGGAGGCCGCTTGGCTTCGATACAATTCTACAAAGTGTAGTTATTTTTTGGTATGCCTTTACAATGGTTCAATTTGTTAACACGAGTTAATGCATTTGGTATCAGAATTAATCTAGGTTTATGTTATTTTTTGTTATTCATTTTGTATTCATTTATAACCCCCCCCACACACACACACATTTTTTGTATAATTTATAAATAATAATCATAATTATTATAATAATAATAATCATTTGAAAATGATAATTTTTACAGTAAGAAATAGTACCAAATTTTCCAATACACACAAGATTCACATCAGAAGCATAACTTATTTTATATATTTATATTTCTACATAATATGGGTCACCTATCAACCTACAATGTTGGAATCGTGTCTGTAGAGTACAGTGTCAGTTTAAAGTAACACACCACTGCCATATTGGTTTTACAAGGCAAAAAAAGAGCCAACAAAACATTCAATTGCTTAGTGCACCTTTACCTTTAATGGCTGTATAAGTGTTGATTTTAATGTCTTTGTGAGTTGATAGTCTATCTGTGTTGTGTTAGTTGCATTGAAATCCTACTATGCTTGAAATATACTTTGCCTACCTATCTATCTTGCTTAATAAAAAAACATTTCCCTGTATGTTATGGTTTGTGAGAGGCACTCAAGTTAATGCTGGAGATGTAATAGATGTCGGTGTGCCATTTAAACTCATGCAAACCCACCTTTGAGCCATACAGGTACTGTGGCTGGGCATTGGGAGGCTTGTCTCTCTGAAACTCTTGTGAAAACGGCAGCACCGTGCGAACAAACCTAAAGGGGAAAATTGTTTAAAAAATCTGACCATTTTTGTATTATTGGGTTTTGTCGTCTAGTTATTGTCAATTCTGTTAAGGCATGTCCACTCCGGACCTATTCACAGGTAATAATACAGTGAAAAAACTCATCACACAAGTCAAACCACATCTTTCAATGGAACATGTTTCTTAGGTAAAATGACAAAAAAAAGCTACAAATATCTGCTGTGACATGACCAACTTTTAGGTGTTGTTCTCAGTGTGCTGGTTAAAGTCACTTGTGACTTGTGGGTGTGAGAGTAATACAACAGGAGCAGGTGAGAAGTGGAATCACTGTGCTCTGTGTACCCAATCCATCACTCTGAGAGTCTACTGAGAATCAAGCAGACACAATGACTGAAATTAGTTATTCACCCTTTATCCCAAAAAAAAGCTGGACTGAAGCCAATAGTGCATCTCAGTTTCTCAAACCTGAAACAGAGATGTAACCTTCAGAGATGGCATCCTTCTACCATTTACGAGCTGTATTGAGACCACAGCTGAACCCTGATGGCATTAGTTCACTCTGATACTAAATGGGTACCTTTATGATAAATTTGTCATCAACATGTCTATCTTCCCCATCAAGGCCATGAAATGTTGAAGCCATCTTAACCTGACAGTGTAAAGACAACTTTAGTCTTCTTTTCATCCCACATTCAGACTCTTCCATAGCCTATCTTCACATCTATTCTATACAGCCCATCTTGAACACCTCACATATTGTACAGGAATATTTCTCACCTCACTATGATTCCATACAAAGCTCTTTCTTTTTCTCACTTGTTGTCGTATTTGATATATGGGTCAGATTGTACCTTATGCTCAGAAAAAAGATTGTATTGTGCTATTTGACAGTAAAAAAAGACACAAAAAGAAAACGTGATGGATCCAACTGCAGAAGGTAAACAAACACTCAATTCACAGGAGAAAAACTGATAAAAAGATAACTGATTTGCCTTCACTTGCTATAGATTACATGCTTCTTAAAAGCTGCAAACAAGAATCTATGTATCAAATGTATCTGAAACATAGCAGTCTTTTCCTGGTTGGAATAAGCATAGACTTTAAGCATAGACTGACTATAAATATCTAATGGATTAACTTAATAATTAACCATTCTCTAAAAAATTAAAGACGAAATCAATGCTCCATCTTCATTTAAGTGTCTCGTGCATCGTGCTTTCTGACAAGTGATGAAAGAAATTTTCTATGCAATTTGACTTTTAATCTCAATCACGTCTGTTTAACTGAAATATGGATGAATGAATACATATTGCATCAGTTGAAGCCTGAAAGTCATGTCTACACTAATATAGCTGTTAAAATGCTGCCTATTTATGACATTACAAATTATATTATTGCACAACCCTGTTATTAAAGATTAGTAGAGCCTGCACTATTTTTTTTTATTTAATATTTATATTTCATATTTTATATTAAAGGTATTAATTACCAGAATTAATTCTCTGTGATTTTAATCTTGTATGAATTGCCATGTCAATCACTTACAGATGTGCCAACATATTACAGAAAAAAAAAATTCAGATGTCCTAAAATGCTTCCTGTCCAAACTGGGCTTTAAAAATAACCATTATTATTATTTATGTTTAAAAGAAATAAGTAAGTAACTTTTAAATAAACCTTGGGCACTCCCTACCCACCTGTTCGTGGAGCCATTGTAACAGTAGTTGGGCAAGAAGTCATAGTTGAGTTCCCAGAAGACATGGAGAGTGATTCTGCCATAGGGCGCAGATACATTGTGGTTTGCCTCACGGAACATGGCGTCGATACTGTCCAGTGTCAAAAACTTACTGAGGAGCTTATGGGTCATCCGGTTAATGTCCAACAATCCCTCCAACTCCTGATCAATGACAGAGAAAAGAAGAGCAATTGGAACAAAAAATACCCTCTCACTTTCTGACACATTAATGACATTTAACAATGCATTTCTATTCAGATGCACACACAGACCTCCAACAACAATTTGTATGAATACCGATAATGAGCTTTGGAACAATTTCATGGCTTTTTGGAATGCACGTGTCACAGTCAGTCAGACGTCTATTCAAATGTATATACATTAACGTGCACACACACACACACACACACAGGAAACAAACATGAATAAAATTATTCACTAGGCTAAATTATTTCTGCTGCACTGAATTTCAGTTTTGCTGTGAGAGATGGCCTCTTTTTTATGAAAAATCCTGAACCGGCAAATATCCAGCAAATTTACACAGCTAAAACAAGCGGAGAAAATTCAGGGTCTCTGTATGAGAAAAAGAAAGCTGCAAATTTCCATAAAAAAACGATTTTAAAGGATAAGGCACCATGATGGAAGTGAGGTCCTCGCTCTCAAAGCGGTTGATGGCGAGCTCTAGGGATTTGTACAGCGCCGAGGACACTCGCTGGGTGATCAGACGGTTCAAGTCAATCGATCGTCCAAGGAGCTGCAAGAGAAAAGGAAAAAACAGGATGAGTGGACTTAAAAAACACCATTAATAAACAGTAATGAAAATGTAAACAGAAGAGCAGCTGTCCTTACCTGGACATGTCTCTGTTTGAGAAGTGTCTCGTAACGATTTGAGGAAGGCCATGGGATATTGGCGCCCTGATTCTTACATTCAGCTCTTAGTCTCTTATCCAGAAGGAGACTGAAAATAAAGCACATTTTTAAGTCACCAAAGTAACTTGCAGTACTACTGAAAAAGTGTTACATATTTGTTCTGAAAACAGATCCTGTCCGAATAAGACTACAGAGTTAACACACCTTCCGGCAAGAATCTTGTAGTAGGCAAAAATTTGATCAGCAAGTTTGTAGACAAACTGGTCAAAGCAAAGGTTCACCTGGGGGAAAGAGAAGAAAAATCCAGATGCACTATCACTTAAAAGAACACTTAAACTTGAGCAAAAGAAATTAAATTAGCAATGCAATAACTGCCTCAAAGGATTTTATTTTGCGTGAATGTAGAAGGTCAAGAGGGTTTTTACCTCAGCTTCAATCTCATCATAAAGGAACTGTTTTTTAAACTTTGTGAGAGCGTAGTGTGCGCTGTCGTTGTACAGATCCAATGAATACAACACATACCTGAAGAGATCAGACATACTTAGAAGCATATTTCATAAAAGCTTTCTTTTTTGCACATGTACTATGGCAATTCAATGTGTTAATTGTATTTTTGGTTCTCACTCCATCATAGAGGCCTCTTTAGTCTCCAGGATGTGGTCGGTGAGGATCCAGGGCATAGACATCTCAATTGGGAACTGGATGCGGCGACCCATTGTGAGCTCCAAAAAGAACTCACGGAACCAGAGCTGGGACAAATCACAGCACTGCTGCAGCGTCTCTGCAACACATCACGCGTGTGTAAGAGACAAAACATCCCAGCAGGCACAACAACATCATAAGACGTTGATATTTGATTAAATTTCAGTTGCGACGTCGGGTGACCAAAATTCAATGTCAATTCAACGTCTAATGTCAATGTTAATTTGATGTCCAATACCGATCAACTGATGTTGTTATTTGATGTTTTTAGGTTGTGTAACCAAAATCCAAAATTAAGTCGACGTCAAATTGGCGTCAACCCGATTTTCATTCTCAACCAATATAAACATCTGTCTGACATCATGTCCAACGTCAAAGTGACGTTATACTGAAGTTTTGTGCCTGCTGGGATTCTTAACACCATCCACATTCAACCAAATACAACGACCATTTTTTAATGGAACACTGCCATGTTGATTACAAATAACTGATGAATAAACCAAATTAAAGGGGTCATATGATGCGATTTCAATTTTTTCTTTCTCTTTGGAGTGTTACAAGCTCTTGGTGCATAAAGAAGATCTGTAAAGTTGCAAACACTAAAGTCTCAAAACCAAAGAGATATTCTTTATAAAAGTTAAGAGTTAACCACACCCTCCTAAAACGGCTCGTTCTAACACGCCCCCACATACCTACGTCACGATCTGGGAAGATTTGCATAACGCCGCCCAAATGTTCACGCAAACAAAGGCGGCGTAACTTTTATTCTCGCTGTAGTATTGTTGACGCTGCAGCCATGTCCTGAAGACGCTGTGTGCTTCGTTGTGAAAGCGAAACTACTTTG
>NW_015649998.1:1712391-1713857 GCF_001515625.1 Sinocyclocheilus rhinocerous
AAGAAACTTGCAGTACTACTGAAAAAGTGTTACATATTTGTTCTGAAAACAGATCCTGTCCGAATAAGACTACAGAGTTAACACACCTTCCGGCAAGAATCTTGTAGTAGGCAAAAATTTGATCAGCAAGTTTGTAGACAAACTGGTCAAAGCAAAGGTTCACCTGGGGGAAAGAGAAGAAAAATCCAGATGCACTATCACTTAAAAGAACACTTAAACTTGAGCAAAAGAAATTAAATTAGCAATGCAATAACTGCCTCAAAGGATTTTATTTTGCGTGAATGTAGAAGGTCAAGAGGGTTTTTACCTCAGCTTCAATCTCATCATAAAGGAACTGTTTTTTAAACTTTGTGAGAGCGTAGTGTGCGCTGTCGTTGTACAGATCCAATGAATACAACACATACCTGAAGAGATCAGACATACTTAGAAGCATATTTCATAAAAGCTTTCTTTTTTGCACATGTACTATGGCAATTCAATGTGTTAATTGTATTTTTGGTTCTCACTCCATCATAGAGGCCTCTTTAGTCTCCAGGATGTGGTCGGTGAGGATCCAGGGCATAGACATCTCAATTGGGAACTGGATGCGGCGACCCATTGTGAGCTCCAAAAAGAACTCACGGAACCAGAGCTGGGACAAATCACAGCACTGCTGCAGCGTCTCTGCAACACATCACGCGTGTGTAAGAGACAAAACATCCCAGCAGGCACAACAACATCATAAGACGTTGATATTTGATTAAATTTCAGTTGCGACGTCGGGTGACCAAAATTCAATGTCAATTCAACGTCTAATGTCAATGTTAATTTGATGTCCAATACCGATCAACTGATGTTGTTATTTGATGTTTTTAGGTTGTGTAACCAAAATCCAAAATTAAGTCGACGTCAAATTGGCGTCAACCCGATTTTCATTCTCAACCAATATAAACATCTGTCTGACATCATGTCCAACGTCAAAGTGACGTTATACTGAAGTTTTGTGCCTGCTGGGATTCTTAACACCATCCACATTCAACCAAATACAACGACCATTTTTTAATGGAACACTGCCATGTTGATTACAAATAACTGATGAATAAACCAAATTAAAGGGGTCATATGATGCGATTTCAATTTTTTCTTTCTCTTTGGAGTGTTACAAGCTCTTGGTGCATAAAGAAGATCTGTAAAGTTGCAAACACTAAAGTCTCAAAACCAAAGAGATATTCTTTATAAAAGTTAAGAGTTAACCACACCCTCCTAAAACGGCTCGTTCTAACACGCCCCCACATACCTACGTCACGATCTGGGAAGATTTGCATAACGCCGCCCAAATGTTCACGCAAAGAAAGAAGGCGTAACTTCAAGAAGGCCCCTCACGCTAGGCCGCTGTGTTTTTCGTTGCCACTAATGATTCAAACGCGAGTTTTGGGCAGTAGAGTAGCACTTGTTGTTTGTCATTTCTCCGATCACAAATGCAGACA
>NW_015649998.1:1714300-1719381 GCF_001515625.1 Sinocyclocheilus rhinocerous
ACGCTTGAGGTATTCGTCCAATCACTAGGCACTGTATAGTTGGCCAATCACAGCACACCTCGCTTTTTCAGATCGATGAGCTTTGTAAAAATCGACGCGTTTCAAAAAGGCGGGGCATAGAGGAGAAACAATAATGTACAGTACGTGGAAAATAATGTGTTTTTTGAACTTTAAACCGCATAAACACATTTCATTACACCAAATACACAAAATAATGTTCTTTTTAGCAGCATCATATGACCCCTTTAAATAAACTTATATAATCTATTGTTTTATAATCTAAAACTTAACTAACTTCATTTTAAGTGAAAGTGATTGTGACATGTGGCCAAGTATGGTAACCCATACTGGGAATTAGTGCTCTGCATTTATCCCATCCTAAGTGCACACACACAGCAGTGAACACACACACACATCGTGAACACACACCCGGAGCAGTGGGCAGCCATTTTTGCTGCGGCGCCCAGGGAGCAGTTGGGGGTTCAGTGCCTTGCTCAAGGGCACCTCAGTCATGGTACTGAAGGTGGGAGAGAGCGCGGTACATTCATTCCCCCCACCTACAATCCCTGCCGGTACCGAGACTCGAACCCGCAACCTTTACGAGTCAAACTCTCTAACCATTAGGTTATTTTTAAATTTTTTAAAAATTGTTAAAAGCTTTTGCTGTTCATTACAGATTGAATGTGTATTTGTGCTATTTATCTTTAAAATAAAAGCCTTTTAATACAGGAATGACATTCATACATTTTTAAATGTAGCTTAAGTGTCTATATACTTTTTTAGGCCTCCGTGAACACAGAAAAGCTCAGTAATGGGCATTGATGCAGAATGGTATTAAAAAGGTTGGTTAAATAACAAAGTATAGCTGTATAGTTGGTAATCATTTTACTGTTGTTAAAATGGTGAATGCTGTAACAAATGGCTAGATTGGTGTGAACTGCCATTTAGCCTGTTCTTTACCACTGAAGTTGAGCAGGTGAGTGTAGAAGAATGATTCGCGATGGAACTTCTCGATGTCCAGGATGGTCGGACCCTCCAAACTACTGCGCAGAGTCTTCTTTGAGCCGCTCTTATCAGCGACCAGAGACTCCAGCATCGTCCTGACCATATACAGCTACACAGAGAAACAGAAAGAGGAAGCAGATGAAAGACAGTGCAAAGTTGGATGTCTTTAGTCTTCGCACATGCACATTTATCCACCGCACGATAGACAGATTCTGCTCTGGTCATCTTTCCACAGGTGGAAGGATCTCTTTTGCATTCTGGTCTGTGTGCATTAATGTGCTGATGGAGGGCACACAGGTGTCAAAGCTTCCCTGGAGATGTCAGACAGATCAAAGTGTTCGTCTGTATCTCTCCCCTTGGATTCCATCTGGAATTGTGTGTGTATGTGTGTCCGTCTGGCACTCTATTCAAATACTGAGAGGCTATCATCTCATAGTCATTGTTTAGGTCAAATTGTCTTGAACAAAGTATTTTCTTTTATCTTTATTTCATTAATGAAATGTGGACTATACAAAAGAAAAAAAAATCTCCCTTTTGTCCCCCTGTTTGAAAAACATGAGGCATGAATGGATCAGATTCTGTCTGTATGAACAAGCAGGTATATAAGAGTAAACTACTCACTGAGGTATCGTACATAAAGCCAAAATTTTAGGCATCAATGCAACCCTAGTTCAGAGCCGTGAGCTTCTTGACAGAAACCTCTTGTGGCGAAATTCAACCATAATCATACAGAGCTCAAGGCAACGACAGAAAAGCTTGAAATCAATCCACACTAACACAAAAACATTGAGTCAAGAATTAAAATAAAAAATAAAAAACACGGCATGGGAACAATCCTCAACACATACTTTATCAAATTAAACTGACAAATTAAACTGACACATATATGAATCTTTTAAAAATTCCAGCAGCAAAGCACTGAGATCACGTTGAGAGGCAGCACTGATTACAGCTCAAATCCCAGAGGCGCTATTGACATTCAATACGGCACCCTTCCACGGCACACCGGATCAACCGTGCTTCATGCAACATCTGCGGCAGAAGCTTGTGGAAGATTACAAGCTCTTCTGAATGACATTGGGGGAGCTTTGTGTGTGTGTGTAACGCCGGTTTCACATCGCACGAGTAAGAAGCGCTTTTTTTTTTTCTGCACCCCTGTTTAGCGCTTTTTACCCCAAATACCATACTTTTACATATTCTTCTCGTTATTGAAAAACTGTTGCTTTAATTATCTTAAACCAAACTGGGAATCATTAAGAAGACCTTTGTCTCAAAATATATTCAATAATTTTAGCGATTCTCGACATTTGCTTCTTAATTCTACAGCATTAAAAAAAAAACATCAAATATTAGAGTTAGCACAGAATCAACTACACGAAAACACATCACTGCCAGCAGTTATTGCCAAAACTTCAAAGGCTTGTTTAAATGATTGAAACTAGAGGCATTTATTAACTTTAAGATTACTTTTTATCATGTAAACTACCTATGTACAGCATGTTATATGCAAGTGTGGGAACACAGAGCGGAACACAGAGCGGAACACGGCCGCATCACAGCATGCTGCCCATATCATAAATCAAAGCACATGACAGACAGTAGTTGGAGAACACCTGAAAAGCGTGACCGAATGAATGATACTCGTCTGTATTTGCAGTACACAAGCCGCGGTTCAGCTGCTCCCGCTCTGCATACGCACCGCTTCTGCACTGCCTCTGCCCTGCTTGCGTATCCAGTGTGAAACCAGCGTAACAGGTAGAAAAAGCGTATAGCAGTATGGCTGGGTAGGTTGTTTCAGGTAAAGAGTTGTATAAAATGAAAATGAAAAGTGAAAAATATTACATACCACTGTATTCAGAATGCAAATCATAACTACAGACATTTGAAGGTAACAGTTCTGAGGTTTGTTCCTGTCATTAATTTTCTGTATGCACAATTGGGTTACTACATTGTCTATGTATTGCGAATTACAGAGTTGCATACCTGAGTGGTGGAGGGTCCTACGGCACGACGAGGAACTTTGATATCAAATCCCCCTTTAGGGTCCTTCTCGCCCCGCAATGCTGGGTCATTATGTGGCTCTCTGCCAGTCTCCCAATCACAGATGGTCTTACGGATGGCCTGGAGAACGCTGCAACAAAGTCACAGTCAGCCAAAACTAGAGCTGTCAGACAGGAAGATCATTCAGTTTGGTGCTCTGTTGTACCTCTGGATGACATTCTTCTTTCTCTTGATGGCCTGACGCAGCGGTTCTCTGAGCGTCACCTGGGCAAAATCTTGCAGAGCTGAATAGATGGTGTGACGGATTGCGTGGTTGAACACACTCTCCATACGGCCCATCAGAACCTGCAGGCCCTTTATCATGGCAATGACCTAAACACATGCAGACACAAGCACATCCAGAACACGGACACAAACTCTTCTGAGTTTACTTCGGTCAGTTAATGACACTGAATTACATTTTATGAACATTAAGACGACAAAAGTTCTTGATTTGTAATCAAAAATCAATTCAGTCACTGATATGATTCAGTGAGTTCATTCAGAGAAGGACTGATTCAAAACACAGGCCCACACAGAGTTAAATACTACATTTTAGTCATTCTAAATAAATAATAAAATGTAAAAAAGTAAAATTAAATTTAAATAATTATACAAATTTAAATCAATTTCATTATATCATAATTAATTCAAATGTATAGTTAATGAATTCATTTAAGAAAAACCTGAATAAATTGTTGTTCATCATCCAAAAAATTCATTTTCAGTGGAGGTCATGAGGTGCAATGACTTTTAAAATGTTTGTGCATTTATTTGGTGCTTATAATCACAATGCTACACAGCTGAGCTGTACTGACCTCCACCAGAGCAAATTTCTCCTCGCTGGTGTAGTTGTATCTGGTGGCACGTTCATACTCCTCGGCGTTATCTGGGCATTCTTTGTTGGAGTATTTATCTGTGGGGTGCACCAACTTCCAGGAATACTGCAAAAAGGAAAACATTTGACAATCTTTCATGTATAATTGCTTGTGATGATTATTCTGCAAGAGATGTAAGAAAAATCTAATACTTCAAAGCTACTTCACAAATTTCAGAAACTATGGTCAATCATCTCCAGCCTAATTTGCTACAAATATCAAAATCCATTTTACTAATTGCCAAGAATGGACTTGTTTCAGGCTGTTTCCATGGCAACAATATTTCACAAGAACGACAGCATAAAATGTTTTGTTCAGAGAAAAAAACATATAGCTGGAACTGACTATTAAAGTGATTCAAATGAAAGGTAAAAACATTGCTGGCCTTGTGGAAACAAAAAGGAGTGCACAGTGCACACCAGGGGAGTGACAGGCCCTGTCTATTCAATGAATGAGGTTCAAGCGCTGTCTTGAATGGGTGGGTCGCTGATACTGGAAATCAGAGGTTAGTTAGTCTTTAGTATGTGCGACAGGTTGTTTTTCTGCCTGATGAGTGCATGGTGTAAATGACTGTCCTCAGACACAGAGCAGGACCTGAGCAAATTCATTTCTGAGATAATTCATATTTCCGTTCTGAGCAACTCAATTAAGCAGCTCTCAAGAGACTGGACACTTCTATCAGACAGCACTCATTAAAAGAGCTTTTGACAGTTACTGCTGATAGATGGTTTTAAAGAACTTGGCATGTTCATTAATCTTCTTTAGGAGGACTGCATACTTTATGCAGAACACAAAAACATTTTAGAGTTGACCAACAAGCATCTCAAGTGTAATATGGTTTCTTTTTCTTCCTTACTCTTAAATGCCTGAAAGGGAGGCACTTTTGTAAAGAAAACAAAAGACACGGTAAGTCTGAAGACTGGAGATATTATGTAGCTTTTTTGGTATTTTTGGAGCCTAGGTGTGCCAACTTTTTTTCTATTTCCATTATCAATATTTTTTTGTTGAGCACCCTGTTTGAGAGTTTTTCCAGTGATGTGTGTGCTTTTGTTTTTATTTTATTTTACTGTCATTTTGTCATTAACAAACAACAGTTGAGAGTCACCAGAAACTAGACAGAGAGAGGGGAAAGAAACCAGGACATAAAAAAAAAAAAAA
>NW_015649998.1:1719691-1732218 GCF_001515625.1 Sinocyclocheilus rhinocerous
TTGTCATTTTGTCATTAACAAACAACAGTTGAGAGTCACCAGAAACTAGACAGAGAGGGGAAAGAAACCAGGACATAAAAAAAAAAAAAAACATTACTGATGCATAAATAATAGAAAATTTTAAATATTTTTTAAAAAATGCTTAATATTTTATTGCACACCATAACATATATGGCAATAAAATCTTCAAAAAATTAACCAATAAAAAATAATAAAAAAATAACAAACATACAAAAAACTTTTCCAGGTTTTGAATCCCATATTTTAAATGTCTACTGCAATCACAAGTACCCATTGCTCCAAAATTTCAAAATTTAAAACAATTAAATTAATTTTGCACAAAACATGATTGGATATTCAGTTACAGGTCAATTTTTTAGAGATTATTAGACTGTTTTTAAGTGATTTTGGGGGCTTTGTCTTTTATCAGGCAGATTTATAAGAGCAGCATGAAACCAGGGATCCAGCCATGTGTCACCCACATAATCACCTCTGCTCATCAGTTGGAGTTCAACTTCTCCTGGTTGGTGGTCACATACATAAATATGAGTGTGACAATTCCACTCACCACTTCCATGACCTGAGCGCTCCACTGAGAGAGCAGCTGCAGACCCTGCAGAGCCAGATCAAACAGCTTCCTGTATTCAGAGTCCGTCTTCTGGGCCTCCTGACGCCCTGAGCCAGTCACTACCTGCAAAAATTAGAAAAGAAGGCAATGACAGAGCAAGCAAACAAGATAACATAACATCCAACACAACTACTATCATTAGAGAGAAAATGAGCAAATTTATGAACCACTGAAAGCTCTTCACACAAGCCAATGACAAAACTCCAGGATCCCTGCCGCATCTACAGAAGCACAGGCTGCATTCGAAATGAACAAACACAGGAGGACATGCCAAAACCCTGTATCTGTGCACTTGTTTCAGCAATCCAAGACAGCACAAGACACAAGCACTGTGTGTCAAAACCCCTGACATCTGACAACCAGGGCTGTGGAACGAACAAACAAATTCCTCCCCTGTTTCTCCTTGTCACCGGGCTGCTGTCACTGATAGCGGACCCCAGTTGTCCTCTGGCTGCCAATACCTTCTCATTATAGTGCTGCTGCCATGTCTTAATTCAATCCCAGGCTGGCCTCCTCCCCTCACATTTCCATATTCATCTGTAAGAATACAGCCCCCGTGGTTCTGAATGCAAACTCTGAGTTGCTGAGATTGAGCCTTGAATCCATTCAGCCAAGGAAAAGGGAATCATGTATGAAGCGAGAGCTGTTCGTAGGCCTGTCGCAATAATCAATATATCGACTTATCGCGCAATATATGTACATGACCTCAATCATTTTTGGTGACGCAATATATCGCCCATTATATTTACTTAATAATTAATGTCACCATGTTTTGTGCATTCCACTTGCGCCTGTGTCTTTTGCAGCTTCTCGTACATAAGATCTAAATATTCTTAAAAATTAAAAGTTTGTTGTCATTTGGAAGTTGCATTATTATGCTTTTATATTATGATTATATATTCAGTGGCATAAAATGGTCTTTAAAATTACAATTATATCACTTATCGCAATTATTTCTTGGGCAATATATCGCACAACAAAAAGTTGTTATCGTGACAGGCCTAGCTGTTCGCCCTCCTATGGCTAATGAATATTTATAAAATCTACTCACATGAGAAAAAACTAATTTAACAAGGGCAATGTAAGCCACTGTAGCTTCTGATTCTCGTATGATTCCCACCATTAATGCACTTCTAAAAGATATTTTTCAGCATCCGCTAGGCTGAGGCTTATTCGGTTTAATTAGCAATTTTTTTTTACCAGAGTTACCATAAGAACTAGAGTACTAGTAGAATATACCGCATGAATACTTTTATGCAGCGAGGATACATTAAATTGATCAAAATTGATAATAAAGGCTTCACATTGCTACAAATAAATCCTATTTTAAATGAACGCTGTTTTTTCGAACTTTCTATTCATGAAAGAATCCTGAAAAAAAGTGTATCATGGTTTCCACAAAAATATTAACATTTTATAATAGTTAGATATGTTGCTTGAGCCCAAAATCAGCATTTTAGAATGATGTCTGAAGGATGATGTGACTTTGATGACTGGAGTAATAATTAATTATAAAATGTATTAAAATAAAAAGTTTTACAGAAAACAGTTAGTTCAAATTGTAATATTATTTCACAACATTCATGTTTACTGTATTCTTGATCAAATAATTAACATTACCGCAACCAAAATTGTGATTTAAATCCAACCCTAATAAGCATCAACTGCTTTAATGTGATGCTAAACAACACATTTGTTTTTGCCAGTTTCTGAATCAAAGAACTACTCAGAAAACAAACTTCGTCAGAGGTCTTATGTTCAGAAATAGCAAGTCATTTGGCATATTAGGTAATAGACATTTCATCCCCCAACGTCATTGGCAGCATGAGTCAGTGCATGGCAACTGGAGAGTCTGCACTGCGTTTATAAAGACGGTGATGAAAAGACAGTGTTTTCTTTTTTTAAAACCTCTCACCTCACTGTTGCTGTAGCGAGCCAGCTCAGAAATGAAGCGCATGTGGTCTTCACGGATTTGAATCATCTGCTCGCAGATATTAATTAGCGGGCTACTGCCTGCAGATGTGCACGACCACTGCATTTGTTTATAAAGACGGTGATGAAAAGACAGTGTTTTCTTTTTTTAAAACCTCTCACCTCACTGTTGCTGTAGCGAGCCAGCTCAGAAATGAAGCGCATGTGGTCTTCACGGATTTGAATCATCTGCTCGCAGATATTATACTGCGGGCTACTGCCTGCAGATGTGCACGACCACCTAGAGGATGGAGGAGGCCAGGCAATTAAAAAACATGGAAGGGTCGGTCCAGTAGATAGAACAACATTTAGCTATTTTCATTTTTGGTGAACTTTCAGAAAATTTGGAATCACGTACTGTTCAATTTTTTTTCTTGCAAATTTTTAAAAAAAGGATGTGGACATAGAATTTTATAAAATTTCAATGATGCTTTTGCAATCTTAATTCTGCATTTATTACAGTGTCTTGGAAAAGAGCAACCAGTACATTATTAAACATATCTTTAAGAAAGATAAAGTTATATGAGTTTGGAAGAGCAGATTTACATTTTGGGTTAAGCTAATACACATCTACATAATATACAGTGTTCACATTTAAATATAGCATCCTAGGACACCCACCTGGATTTGTTTTCCTCATAGTGAGCGCTGGTTTTGATATAGCGGGCCAGCTCAATCTGCATGTCACCAAAAAGAGGTACTACCTGCAATTGCTGTAGGGGCGGGGCAGAAGGTCAAATCAAATAAAAATCCTCCAATAAAAGTGGTCAGATGAGACAGATTGTGGTTTACACCAGGTATTAACATGCATGTTAAATGCATTTCCATTTGTGAATGTCAGAAATTTCATGTCCGATTTTATTACCAAAAGCACACAGACAGACACACACACACCTTGAAAAACTTGTCAATTTTCGTGAGGTTGATTCTCTTCTTGGCATCCAGTTTGTAGATGTTGCTGTTGGTTCCATCCATGAGATAGAGACCAAAGCCCATCACCTACAAGACATAGTCACACAAAACTATGTGAAAAACTGGTGTAAAAATCCTTAATATCTTGATTTTTACATTAAACTGTACTACTTGGTAACAGTGACTGCTTGGTCAAGATTATGACACATAAATATCAAGATTCACATTTAATATTGTCAGAAGTTTAAGAAATACTAGCAAAAACATAGTACTATCCTTAACTAGAAATGCAGTGGCACTTTTTTCAATTTTTCTGTAACTGTAAATATTATACCATATAATATTTTGGTGCAAGTAATTTTTGTAATAAATTATTTTTTTATTCAGCAAGGACACATTCAATTGATCAAAAGTGACAGTAAAGACACTTTAATGATACAAAATATATCTGCTTCAAATAAATGCTGTTCTTTAAAACTTTCTATGCACCAAGAAATCCTGAACAAAATGTAGCATGGTTCAAGCAAAAATATTAAGTGGTGCTACTGTTTTCCATATTGAAAAAGAGCATTAAATCATCATATTAGAATGATTTTTCTGAAGGATCATCTGAAGACTGGAGTAATGGAGTAATTTGCCTTCACAGGACTAAATTACATTTTAAAACACATTGAAATAGAAAATATATTTTAAACTGTAATAATATTTATCAATATTGCTGTTTTTACTGTGTTCGTGAACAAATAAATGCAGCCTTGGTGAGCATAAAAGATTTCTTTCAAAAGCATTCAAAATATATGCTTACTTTGAGTAGCATGTGTTTCTCACTGGGGGTGAGGTACATCTTGTTTTCGTAGTATTCCACACACAGGTTAACGATGTCTGCCAACAGCTCATCATATCCGCTAATCACTTCTAGCTGCTGCTGTAGGGACTGAAGCAGAGACGCCCGTCAATATCAGCAACTCATACACAGAACATGTCTAACGCACTGCTGCATGTATTTGTGTTTACTATGCTGCTGTATCCAGAGACTTGAAGTCAGTTTAGTGAATGTCAGTGTTCATGAGCTGGTCTACATAAAACACAAATGTGTCTTCACTATAGTTGTAAAACAAATTAACACACCTTGTTTGTTTAGATACTTTATAGTCAATGCATTTTCTTAGTATTAAGTGTTAGTTTACAGAAGATGGTGTGGTACCTGAGTGATCTTGTTGTGGTTGGCCAGGAACATGGATAAGTTCTGAGATTCCTGAATGGAGGATGGCTCAGACATTTTCCTCAGGAACTGGGCAGCTCTGATGGACAGAGAGAGAAAATAGTTTGAAATGTCTGTAAAATGATATAATAGATATAATACATCTATCTGTGATATCTATATAAGTAAAATGCCAATGAAGCACCAAAAAAAGTGTGTATACTACAGTGATAACACTGACCAGAATAATTCAGATGTGGAATGACTGCCATCTAGAGAATGAAAGTATTATTGATGAGGCTAGATGCAAAACTGAGGCTCACAGAGAGCAGTCTGTGGTTACCTCTTGTAGGCGGAGTGATCATTTTTGACGCTGCACTTCATGTTCTTAAGTTCGTCCAGCACCGCAAACATGTTGATGAACTTCCCCAGCGTGAGCAGATAGGCTTCAGACACGAAGTCCTTCCTCCGCTCGGCGTGACACAGTCGACGCATTTCCCCACAGAAGCGATCTATTGCTGTCCTCTGAGAGTGAAGTAAAATGAGAGAAGCATTAGTGTATCTTACAACATCTTATATTGAAATCTAGAAAATAGCATTAATCTTTACCTGAAAGTACATGAAGTTCATTAGTTTAGTGACTTCAGGCTCGAGCACCTCCACTGTCTTCTCATAGATCTCCACTCTGTTAGGCTGTTCATTACACTTCACCTGAGAGAGGGACAGATGGAGAGGGTCAAAACAACATACTTCCAATCTGTGTTGATGGTGTTGTGATTTTTTTTGAGCAGCTTTAGATGTGACTAATTTACCTGAGGAATAGCTCTTGAACAGCTCCTCCAGGTATACAGCATCACGGCATACTCCTGTCCTTCCTCCAACATCTCATTCTGTAACACACAGCAAAAGTTCCCCCTTGAAATTATAATACACTGGAGCAACTGAAAGCAGTGGGGACAAAAGATTAAAGGGATAGTTCACTCAAAAATGACTCATTACTCACCCTCGTGTTGTTCCAAACCCGTATTACTTTCGTTCATCTTCGGACCACACATTAAGATATTTATGATAATATTTTGAAGAATTGTTGAATAAAGTTGTTATTTTTGTTTCCTTTGTCAACAAAAAGTATTCCCATCGCTTCATAAAATTACAGTTGAACCACTGACTATTTTAACAATGTCCTTACTTTCTGGGCCTGGGAACATTTTAGTTACATTGCTGTCTATGGAGGGTCAGAAAGCTCTTGTATTTCATCAAAAATATCTTAATTTGTTTTCTGAATATGAATGAAGGTCTTATGGGTTTGGAACGACATGAGGGTGAGCAAATAATGACAGAATTTTCATTTTTGGGTGAACTATCCCTTTAAGGCCACACTGAAAATTTTGATTTTTTTTCTATATAAATTATTATATCAATTGACTGATTGATTATATTTTAAAATGTTTTAAATGTATTCTCCAAACTGTTTTAGAATAATGAACAAAAACTAATTAGAAAGTAAAATGCAGAAATATTTAGGATTTAATCTACACTATTTCAAGGTTAAAACGTTGTTAAACTATACTAAATAAATGATAAATAACCGATAATTCATAAAAACATTTTAATAGTCAATTTTTCAGGTAGCTTAAATTGTAACGCTAATAATTTATTTTATAATTCAACATTTTCTATTAGATAATAAGTACATAATAAAAAACGAAATAATATTTACAATAATGCAAAATAAATAGATTTCTGGACTGGTGATCTCAGGATTTTAAATCCCAATTTATACATCAAATGCAGCTTCTACAATAAACCTTTATCTCATGATAAATGTAATGCCAAAGAACAGATTAACCCACTTAATCTTAAACTCTTAACAACTCTCTAAAGAAACTTTGGAGAAAATCTTCCCTAGAGTAACAAAACGCTCTTTCTTAGACACTCCGAGACTTTGTGGGTATGTGTGTGGCACCACACTACTTCCACACACACTCTTCAATTTCTCAATAGGTGCTTTTCCACTGCATGGTACGGCACGGTACGGCTTGGTACGGTTCACTTTTGGGGGGTTTTCCACTGGGTACAGTACCTGGTACTTTTTTTAGTACCACCTCGGTTGAGGTTCCAAGTGAACCGTACCGTTACCAAAACGTCACGTGTAAACTCTGCTGATCACTGATTGGCCGGAGAGAATCGTCTCTACCTGCGTCACTGAACTTGCGACACAAACACAACAGAACCGCTAGATTTAAATCAGCACAGCCAGCGAAGGATCGAACGCAACTGTTTTGAACGTGCGCACCTTTTTTAAACAACCAAAAAGTGGCTGTTTCGTTGTCTGTTGAGGAAGTACAGACGTTCCTCTCGTTGATAGCAGAGGAGGGGATCCAGCGAAAGCTTGATGGGGCGACGTGGAATGAAAAAGTTTTTCAGGAGTCGCGGTAGTAGAGGCGGCGCAACTATAACGACATGTGAATAATCCCGCCCACTCTAAAGCGATACTACACTTCAGTGGAAATGAAGCCGAGCTGAGCCAAGCCGTGCTGTGCTGTGCCGTGCCGTACCATGCCGTGGAAAAGCGCCAAATGATGCCAAACATTCCCTGACAGCTATTACCTCTCACTAATAGAGCACACAGCAGTTCACATTCAATAGGGCTGGCTTAATGGACTGGTTCGGACAGTCAAGGTCAGCTCAACGGAGCGGTGATGGAGTCGAGGTTTAGTGATTTAAAGAAGGCTAGCTAGTGAAGCTGGAGTTGAACAACTGCCTGTTTGTGTGGAAATGTTGAGAAGATCTTACCATGCCTGAGTGGACGGTGGCCTGCTCGATGTAACGGGCAATGCCTGTCACAAAAGCATTGCGGTCCTCAAAGTTGGTGTTGAAGTTGGGCTAAGGATGGTAAAAAGAAAAACCCTGGTTATGCACTGTCTTCAGGTATTTTGGGTTTATATAAATAAACTGAGGATCTAGGTCAGTTGTTACCTGGTAAATGAGCGAGGAGGGCAGAGGCTCGATGCAGGGCTGCTGATCTGGAAGTGGCAGCTCCTCCAGCAGGTCCACATTGGACAGAGCATCTTCCAGAGTCACCGTGGACGCCATCACTCTAGAACAAAAAAGTGATGAATGAATCAGAACAGTACCATTCACAAATTTTTCTTGGCGCAATACTGGATCATACTGTCAAAGATGTTTAATATTTGATAGCACAGATGGCAAACATCAACATAAAGTAAATGTTTGGAAACTATAGCAACAGAGCAAAGGCAAGCAAGAGGTTTATAGCTGACAGGAAAAAATAAAACCTCAAAACAACCAAAAAACTCTCCCTTATCGTTGCAACTGGGCAACTTTTTCACACCTCACAGCGTCGGCTGTCAGAATGAAAGTGCTCTCCTACTTCCTCTCTTCCCCTTATGGGGCAAAACCTCATACTGTGTGCTAATCTGCCACGATGCAAAAAATAAAACTTCACTGTATAGAGGCGTTCATGCTGACAGTGATTAAATTGCTAGAAATTCCCAACTAATATTACATTGAAAATAAATCACTGAGAAACAATGATTTAGATTATCGCTTTTTTCTCACGGGTCCAGAGCCTGTTCATTGAACAAACATCATCTGCTTGGCTGTGATTGTGTGTCATGTTTTGCAGCAGTTTCACATTTAGCATGGAAAGACAAATTGCTTGTTGCTGAAACTAATACTGGCTACAAGCACACAGAAGTGGCTGACAGACAATTAAAGGATATCAAAAGAGGAAACGCGATGCAAGCCAGAGGAAATGGAGATGGGCTGCTGTGGTCTTGTAGAGATTCCTACAGATAAACACTGCAGATATCCTGACACACATCTAGACATATTTAGAAAGGAAAAGTGTACCTGATCATGGTGGTGCACTTCTTGAGTTAAAAGAGAACTTAACAGAGAAAAAAAGCAGAAGGAGACACATTATCAGGAAGCAAGCGAATAGAGAAGAGTAGGGCCTGCAGTCTATCATGAAGAACAGAGTCTCTAGAGAAACACAGTGATGTTATCAGACCCACACTGCTGCGGTTGACACTGACAGCTGCTTTTGACTGAGCAGCTGTACTTTAAAATGCAAATCGTACACACTCAATTGAAGCTGAAGAACATCATTTGTTTTAATGTTAAAATCTCTGTGCAATATGCAGAGAAAACTATAAGTAACCGCCACCTGTAGACTGACTTCCTGAAGAATGTAAACGGGGAGGGACTACTTGTTTGGCAGATGGGGGTGGGGCAGAAGGGATAGCATTTTGGAAACCTGTTTGGATAATATTAGTTTTGCTATTCAGTGTTTAAGTCACTAGTGGTGAAATTTGAGATTGAACACTACTTTTGAGTATTGAAATTAAACTGAATTAATGTCTATTACGAAAACAAAATATACACATACATACACAGGGTTTCTGCAGGTTTTATGAAGGTAATTTTAAGACTGTAAGACCATTTTTAAAACCAAGTAAAGAAAATGTAAGGAAAAAATTTAATGGAGCACAATATTCTTTCTAAATGTCAATATCTAGGAGAACACAATAAGTTATCAGCCTAACTTCAAAGTTTTAAAATACAATCTAATCTCCATTACTTTTAATTCATTTTACGAAAGAAAGAAAGAAGGAAAGAAAGAAAGCTAATGTCCTCCTGAATAGCTCTGCTCCAAACCAAGACTTTCTGCTCTGATTTCACCTTAAAGCCTTAATTTGTGGACAGGTAAATTAAGACTCTTTAAGACCTTTTTAAGACCTGTTTTAATATGTACAACAAGGAAGGACGATTCTTAAGCTCATCCAACGTCTCCGTTGCTAATTCCAAAACGTCATTTTAGACCTAGTAACAGAGGCTTGAGCCATTGTTAGCAGACTAATGCAGTTATTAATGAAGTTACTAGAGAGAGAGAGAGAGAGAGAGAGAGAGAGAGAGAGAGAGAGAATGTAGAGAAATAGAGAAATGGAGAGAGAGAGAGAGAGAGAGAGAGATTAAGAGTGAATTAATTACCTGAGTCTGTGCATCTCTGAGCAGTGTTCAGTAGCAGCGTCTCTACTAATAGCGAAACTGTTAAATAGTGAAAAGTTCATCTTCAAGAGCAGCGCAGTTATTACCTCGCTTGTGAGAAATGTCATGTAGCTTTAAATTGCTAAGATATTTTACTGATAAAATTGTCAGAGCAGCGCTGACAGCATGTTTCTGTTGTGCGTGTATGTATGTTTCCGTGTGTGCAAGTGTGTGTCCGTATACTGTGTGTGTGTGTGTGTGTGTTTGTAAGGGAGAGAGAGCAGGAGAAAGAGAGTATTGCTTTCCGTACATAATGAAACATATTTTTGTTTCCACAGAAACAATTTGTCTTTTTTTATCATATTGTTTACTATATTTATTTGTTTGGTCAGTGTTGTGGGTTTAGGTTCTTTTGCTGTAAAATAACTGAAATCATTTGGCAAAGTGATATGGACATGTAATGCGGTCAAGTCCTGCCTGGAACTACTTTTGCCATGCATTTCCCTGAAAATAATTGCACACATTAGAACGTTCTTCAACTAATCAGGTTGGAAAAAAACCAATCAGGTTGGAAAAAACATTGTAATTACAGCTAAAAAAAAGAAAAAAAGAAAAAGAAGTGATTACATTTATGCTAAGAAATACTTTAAGGTATTAATATGCTTTAGGGGTAAATAATGCCCCAGTTCCCTGCACCAGTGACAGCTTTTGTACCTTTTTTAATCAATAATTATGACTTGTCATAACGCAGCTCTAACAGAACCTATCAAACCCAAACAGAAATGCATCTCAACAATCTGATCTTTGACAACGAACTGAGATTTACACAAATAAAAGTGATGTAACTCAGAACTGACATCACACGATTACTATGCCCTTAGTGTGTAGGAATGTACAGTGATAGCTGGTGCAGTAACAGCAGCTGGTATAATTTCCTAAGGCATGTTACACCCACTTCTGGCAGCTCCCTTATTAAACTCATATTATGAATATTCATAAACGAGCAGCTAATCCAACCAGGATGCAAAATACTGTCCCTTAAATTTCCAAAACAATACAATTATTTTTTTCTTTTTTTTTTTGTAAGCTTAAAGGGTTAGTTCACCCAAAAATGAAAATTAGCTTGCGGAAGTGAGAGAAAAGTGTTTATTACGTTTGAAATATGGATATTTTTCTTACAAAAACTCCTGGATTCGCTACAGGGGGCTTTTATTCATCCCCCGGAGCCGTCTGCGGCACGTTTTATTATGAATGCTCGAGCTTTATTTGACGAATTGTGGACTGTTCAACTGCAACACACGCTGACTGCAATGATAGAGCTTGGAATAGCCAGGACAATTTTTAATATAACTCCGACTGGATTCGTCTGAAAGAAGAAAATCATATACACCTAGGATGCTTCGAGGGTCAGTAAAACACAAGCTAATTTTCATTTTTGGGTGAACTATAACACCCTTTACGGCATGAAACCGTGAAGGTCAGTATCTTTCATCAAAAAGGAAGTGGGTAAGAGGTTGAGGACAACAAAACATGTCAGTTCAATATTGTGGTTTTATCTGTGAAAATTGAACAAACACTGTAGCTGAATAAACAGTCTAGCACATTTCACTCTAGGTTCACTTGCTTCAAATATAATGCGGATCTAAATGATCACAATCCATAAATCCAATTTTTGGGATTAAACAACCTTTCTTAATCGCTGTGAGGCAAAAAGGAAGTTGTCTTAAGTAAGCTGAACATCGTTCCTCTTTAACACTGCAGTAGTTCCCTGATCTCATTTTTTAGATGACACATTCTTCGAAAAAAATGCTGACATGCAATCAGAAATCTTTTGTCTTTTGTTATTACTCCATGGCAGTAAACCAGATCATTAGGCCTAGAGGTCCAGTCCTTGGGAATGAAGCATTTAGCTCCATCAGACCACTGCAGATATAGCAATGCAATGATGTTTAGAGATCACAATCATTCCACAGGCTTTACAACCCTCATCATGTCACTGAAGTTCTACACACCTGAACATTTCTCTATAGGGCAGGTACTGATCAAGTACAGTCAAACAAATAGGGACAGTATTAGAGAAAATGAGAAAACCTGCTAAAACATTTGGTCTGTAAAATCTGTTCTTTTGGATGACCAGATTTAGGGTGGAAATACAAAAATGCAGAAGTTCAATCTGTAGTTTTTGCAAAAGCCTTGGAGCTGTCAAAAGACAAAATATTACGCATTTTGAGTCACCTGGCGAACTTTTGCTGGCAAATAAACTTGGATATCTGGGTGCAGAGAAAGAGTATACATTCTTCATTTACATATAATATAGATATGTAACAAAGCTGGATCAAAATATGCAAACTTTAAGCAGACAAGAACTTGCTTGCATGTCATTTGATCATGAATCAGAATACACAGGTTGTGCTGCATATTTTTGATTAGAGCCCGACCGATAAATCGTTTTGCCGATATTATCGGCCAATATGACCCTGTCGCAGATATATCGGTATCGGCGAATATGCCGCCGATATGAAATTTTTTTTACAGAACATATAATGCAGATTAAATGCTTCTGAATGGTGTAATTACTTAGTTTGTCCAGCAGAGTGCACTCCATTGTTTGCTACTGGCCACCCAGGTCAGTATAGTGTAGAGATGCACGGATGAGCTCAAACTTCACCCGAGTCCGCTGCTTCAAATTATCCGCCCGCCACCCACCGCACCTATATTTGATCGTCACACATGATTTTGACAATGATTCTAATTCTTAGTTTTGCATGATGATATGATGAATGGATGGTTCATTTTTAACAG
>NW_015649998.1:1736913-1766683 GCF_001515625.1 Sinocyclocheilus rhinocerous
GTTGCAATTTATTTTTTAACTCTGTTCCTGAGCATTATAACCCCAATTTGCTATTGTGGGCTGCGCATTTTACTGAGGACAGCTTCCACAACATGAGGGAGTACAGTGCCTGCCAGATTCGCCCAAAAAGTTTTTGTTGAAAGACGGAGCAAGGGACGTGGCAGTACTGAAACATTGTCTAAGCTGTTCGCCAATCACAACGCACTGGGACAGCTAACCAATCACAACACATTTTGTTTTTCGGAAGGCGGACCTTCATCAAAACCGGAACTAATCGAGCCGTTTGTGCCAGCCTGGGGAGAAACATATTTTAATAATGTAAATTATGTCACATCACATCGCGACTATTCACGAGAATTTCTATTGTATTTTGCCGTGCAGCTCGCGTCCGGTGTAGAATAGAACCCATTATAATCAGTAATGTTGTCTACACTAGGTGCAGTAAACTGATCCCTCGTTCTATTTATGACGTGGTGACACAAAGTTCAAATGATTTTCAATGCTTTGTCGCGTCCTGTTGCGGTGCAGAAATGGTGTCAGCATAGTTTGTCAGTACAGTCAGTAACGTAGCAGATTGAAAAGTTAGTATCTTTCTGCAGTCCAATAGACGGCAGTACGGTGGTGGCTTGAGTCTGTTGAATGGTGATTTAACGCTACGTTGTCACCTAGTTGGAGAGACTCAATGCTAAGTAAATAAATAACAATGTCCCCGTCTTTTACTCTCACAATGAGCTTATCATATTCGTTTGCTACATTAGTAGGGCCTGTCAGTACAGTCAGTAACGTAGCAGATTGAAAAGTAGACTGTGTCTGTGAATATTAAACTGCAAAAAGACTTATTTAAATACGAATCCTCATGTTCTGCATGTTTATTTGATTACCAGAAAATACACAACACAGAATTTGTGAAAAAAATATTATTCATTATTATTATTTATTCATTTTAGATGTTTACATTTGGAAAAGCTGTGCTTCCTGCATAAACTTGACCCTGTTGGATTGGCAGTAGCTTGCTTGCCCTACACAGTTACATTGCTTAATTTCTTAATTCAAGGTATAAATATTTTGTTTTATTTGTGATTTTTAAGTTATTTATAATAAGTGAAGTGAAGTTTACTTTTAAGTGCCCTGATGTCTGACTCATTTTGAATAATAAAGTTTATTGTTAAATTGTTAAATACCCTGCCTCCACTACATAGGCCTATGTTTGTCACATCATTATAAGTGTTTAATCACCATATTTGAGTTATTGCAAAAAATGTGTTTACGTATATATATTATGTTTAAGTAGGCTGTATACTGTATTCTATATACAGTACCATTCAAAAGTTTGGACACACGAATGGGAAGTGTGTCCAAACTTTTGAATATACTGTACTATATTATAGCCTACACAAAGAATATAGGCCGATATACCGATATCGGTCATTTTTTTACTCCCTAATATCGGTATGGGCCCCCAAAAAAACGTTATCGGCCGGGCTCTATTTTTGATTCACTTAAAACAACCAGCTCACTAAGAGAGATTAATCAAACTAAACTGGATGCGTTGCTATTGATTCCATAATAAGGGACTAACTCCTTTAGAATTATTTATTCATGAATCGCACTAAACTGGCTGAATGTTTGTATGTGCATGCAGCCCACTATTATTTTTAAGTACACGGTTTCATTTGATTTCTTTTGCTGAATATGGTGCAGTGTTTGTCACTCTTATCTCTTCCTGTCTAACTCTGTGGTTCTTGGTCAGAATAAGCTGTAAAATGAACCTGAATTGATGCTGATTGTGACTACACAAAATACTTGGAGACTGCTAAACCAATTCAACGATAACAACATTGGACGTTGAACTTGGACGTCACTTGTCATTGGACTGTCTCCAATGTTATTCCAAACCTTCTTTCTTCTGTTGAACATACTGATTTCCATATGAAAAAGCTATGGAAGTCAATGGGGACCAGATGTTGGTTACCCACATTATATAAAATATCTTCTTTTGTGTTTAGCAGAAGAAAAACTCATACAGATTTGGAACAACCTGAGAGTGAGTAAATCATAGAATTTTCAATTTCAGGTTAACTGTCCCTTCTGAAGTCACAAAGTCCTATGAAAACCATCATAAAACATCCAGGCTAAACATTCCCTGAGACTCATTCTGCCATGTTCAGTTTGACACCCCATATGCCCTGGTCTGGCCGTCTTCCCTGAGCTCTTTTATTCTCTGACGTCCACTAAGTCAGTATTAAAGAACAGCGGCTCTCTTGCACACTAAGAAGAAGATTTCCACCTGTGTTGATTAGGGCTGCACGATAAATCGCATGCGATATTTAACGCGCATTTTGTCAGTAAAGCCATTCTGTAATCAGCGGTAAATCTCCATCACGTGCGGGCTTTCACATGGAGCAGCATTAACTACTACACAGAGCCGTTGTTCGCTGCTCCATGTGAAAGCCCGCAGGTGATGGAGATTTACCGCTGATTAAAGAACCGGCTTTACTGACAAGATGCGCGTTAAATATCACATGCGATTTATCGTGCAGCCCTAGTGTTGATGCATAATCACTGGCCATGCCAAAACATGACCTCAACTCCAGCTGCACACAGAATGAAAAAGGCCTTTTTTGCACCACATTCTCTGCAGATTTAACACCTGCTGCATAGTGTCTTCCTCCTTGAAATGTTCGCATCTTCACACTCACATTTTCCTCTTGTGGTAGCAGAGATGGTGGCACATGTATAAAAACTTCACAACTTGCAGCACCACCCTGGTGTGCTCTCTTACTGAAAACACACAACTCTGATGGTGCCACTTTCACATCTCAATATGCACACTAAAAAATGCACAGACTCAATTTGAATGTGATGATGAACAGCATATTCTGCTGCATTACACAAACATTTTTCAAGTACATCAAAGTAGACTTGTGACCGACTTGATTGAATCTTTTAAGCCTAAAGATGCCCTTCCACTATCTCCAACTTTGGCGTATGACTGTTGCATTTCACCTCTTAAAGGCAGGCACACAGAGAGCTTTTAAAACTGTCGTGATGCAGCCCTTCGCTTATTCACCCTAGAAAATTAATAAATAATGAACACACAAATCAAATGACCGGCAATGGACCCTTTTCACATTACTGTCACTCCATCATGCAGTGACAGCCGTGTTAACCAGTTTTCTGTTATTTAATGCCAAGGTAATAAAACAAAGTATAGGGCTATACATGTACACTTTAAAAAATGGCAAAAATAAATAAATAAAATAAACCTTTGTTAACAACGTTAATAACATTCACAGCCTGTGAAAAGGGTCCATATGTTTTAACAAACATTTTGCATACGCATATGGTCAGAAGAACACCCTGCAGATTTCGCCAGTAGAAATGAATGACTTATGGTCTTTGTTTGTTGGTGGCTTAATTTGTTCTAAATGATCTGCTGAATCATAAAACCCATTTAGGCTGCCACAGAGGAACAAAGGACTTCCTAAAGCATCATTATTAGAAACTCAAAAGGGTGTGGGGCTGATGAACGGCCTGACTGAACTTCCAACAATCCCACTGACCTCCAGCCAATGAAGACATTTCTCTTTCTTTTCTGTCTTTAAGCCATTTTCAGTCCAAAAAAAAAAAAAAGAAGTACTACTACAGAAGTAGACTAAGCCTAGTTCTAGACTACAGGGATTTTCGATGTAAACCACCCCTGACAGAGTGGTTTAATCCATGTTTAGTCTTAATCTGCACTGAAGTAACAAACTGACATGGTTTTAAAAGACAATCTGAAAGTTTACAGTGCTCTGATTAACTGAAGTTGATTGCTCTGATTTTAAGGTTGCTCAACCAGTATTGTGTCTGTTTCTGTAAACCTTAATCTTAAAATGTAATGTAAAATAGCACAATTAAACATATGTAAGGAACATATTATATATGTAATCCATTCTAAATTGTTAATTTATTGAATTATTATTATTTTATTACTAAAGGGCAATATTTGCATATACTTGAACTCATTGTCAGGGGCATTTTTCCTTAAACTACTACTTTATATTATTTTCACATTCAGCAACAGTTAAGACAACAACTACAGATATCTACAGATAGAGGTGTCAAACCAATATTTTCAGCCCTGTATTTTATATATCTGGGTTATTTTGCCCCCAAAAGGATGTGCATTTATTAGACAGACATACAGAAAAAAAATGCTCTTATGAGTGAGTGTATCTAATAGGCAAGCATGACAAAATATCTAATAGGTTACGAAACAAAAAATAACTACAATACTTACTGTTCGATAACAGAACATACAGAAACACAACTAACAGTTACTGAGTAAATATATACATATTTCACCCCAACTACGCGACATAACTCACACATTACAAGCTCCGAAGCGTTCTCTCGCGTTTACAGTTCAGACAACCTCGTTTATTTTAACGGGAACGTTCTCATTTGTGCGCAGTCGCGTGCAGGCCCACCTCACCCACGACGTAAAACTTCAAACAACTCAAAGGAATTCAACCCAACAATACCTTTCCATTCGGTCTCGCACATACTAAAACATAAACATATTACAGAACAAAACTACGCGAACGGCGACTGTTTGACTGACTAACTAACTACAGAGACAGCGGTTGAAAAAAGACAACACCCAGAATGAAAGTAAGTCAAAGCTGCAAACTTACTTGAGTTTTCCAGGACAAACAATCCGCTTCAACTATTCATTCATGCATTTTCCGTTGTGGTTTCCAGTTCTGATGTGGCTGAGAGGATGAAGGTAACTCGTAAGGCCGTTTTCGGTGGTTAATCTGCGGCGGTTTGGAGTAGTTGAGGGAGTTCGCGAAGGAATCCTGCTCGCGGTGAGTGCTCAGTGCTGTCGCAGGCGCAGCTCGGGCTGGAAGTTCCTGTTGCGCTCTACAGGGAAATTCAACAGGAAACTCCAGCGCCGCAGTACAGTGCACTTCCAGCAGGGGGCGTTCAGGATCACAGTCCTTCAGGAAAAATCCGCACTAAACAGCCGTGAGTGTAAAAGCGGGATTTAGAAATGTGAAATGATACCCTGCGTCCCAATGTGCATACTATCCACCCTATCTGCCCTAAATAGTATAAATAGTATATAGTATAAATAGTATTGAAAATGACTAATTTCACATAGAATTTAGGATGGATAGTATGCACATTGGGACGAAGGCATCGTTTTCATCGTGTGGGATCTAGTGTGAAATGTAAATATTTAAATATCCAAATTTTATCTTGTACATTCTACCCATTCTATTTTATTTTTTGCTTTTACATTTTCCTGTTCATCCATTTCATTTATTTCCTTACCTCATCCTATTTTCCACCTTTGTGTATTTCAGTGCAATATTTCATGTTTTAGAATATTGTAACATGCCATTGTAACATTTTGTTGCAGTCTCTTACTCACCAAGGCTGCATTTATTTGATAAAAAATACAGTTAAAATACTAATTTTGTGAAATATTGTTACGATTAAAAATGTATTTATTCTTCTGATGGCAAAACGGAATTCTCAGCAGCCATTACTTCAGTGTCACTTTAGAAAAAATATTTGTAATCTATATTATTTTTGTGGAAATCATGATATATCTTTTCAGCATTTTAAGATCAATAGAAAGTTAAAAGAACATTATTTATTTGAAATAGAATTTTTTGAAACAATGTAAAAGGTGTTTCAATTTAATGCATCCTCACTAAATAAAAGTATTTTTATTTTTTTTTAAATACTGAATTCAAACTTTTGAACTAAGGTATTAAAAAAAACAAGTATGAGGCAGCATTGTATCTCAAAGTAATGGCAATTTAATTTAAAATATGCAATCCATTCAGCACAATGAAAAAGGCCTTAAGCAACCACAACACATACAAATATAGGCTTGAACTGCATACAAATGTAGCGTACAATTTTCAGTTAGTTTATATTATGTACAATATTTAAACTTGAGTTTTAAGGTTTTATTTTCACTGTTGCATGTAATATACATAATTAGATCACCTGCAAATGAAATTGCTTTTGTCATGTGCGCTTCTCATATCCCACTGCATGTAGAGGACACTTACGTTTACATCCGAAATATTGAGCCATAACACAGGCCAACAACGTTGAAATACAAACAGTCAGATTGTCCACAAAACATTACGTTAAGTATCTTGATGCAGCAACTGTGCTGTAGACAGTAGACAATTTAACACAAGTTTCACTGTTTACAGACACAAAGTGCTACTTCTGTACCATTGTAGTGCTATTGTGATTTTGTCTCTCTCTATGATGTTAGATCTCCTGGTAGAGACAAACAAGAACAGTACAGTAGCCGTCATGCAGCAGTACAATAAATAATCTGTCTTGTGTTCAGTGCTCTGGATTGAATCCATGTTCAATCTGTTAACACTGTTCAAATCCAGCCATTAGCGACAATGCCAGGGACTCCACTGTAAAAGAAAACAGGAACATATGGTGAGTAAAACACAATATTTATGGCTTCACTCAATCACTGAAAAAAGAAAAAAATAATAATTTTATTATTTATAATGTATATTGTTATTATTTATTAGTTATAATGTAATTTGTTTTTGCATTGGGACATTTGTTTTTTTGTTTTTATTCTTACTGTATTTTAATAACTAATGATTAACTCTAAATATTTATATAAATAATCTGTAATAATCAGTAAATTAAAGTTAATACAACAAATAGCACCAATACTTTACAGTATTTCCATAATGTACTGCTCTTGTTTGCATTACTGTAAATTGTCATTTGGCGTTAAATACAGACGACATCTGAACAGGGTTAGTGAGATTCACCCAGTTATTTTAAAATGCACAGCACTGTATGACTTACAATGAGGAAATGAGCCTCTGCACACGGCCTTGTTTAAAATAGTCACCAGAAACATGTGACAGTTTTTAAAGTCCGACTCCATTTTGTCAATCGACTCGATTCTGAGGGGAAAAAAGGAAAATATTTAACGAATGGTCAAATCCGAAAAAGCAAGTAAAACCTCATCCTCATCAAAATGAAGTGAAAGCTGCAAGATGAGGACAAGTAGCTAGACTGAAACATCTAAAGAGATTCCAAACATGATGTAAGAGTTTTGAACTTACTTCCAGGCCCCAAAACCAGCCTGCCATCTGTCTGAGAAGATGAGAACTAAATTCAGCACTTTCATGATGGCCTCCTTGACAAAACTGACCTGCAAAGACACAGTAACTTGAATTGATGCATCGAAAATAACATAGACGTCTATAACGGTTTAAAAGTAAAAACTAGGCAGCTTACTGAATTAATAAGAAAAACTGCAATTGTAGCATGCAATTTTAAGCAAAAATGAACCAAAATCGCTTTTATTGTTTTCTTTTGTATTTTTGACAGACACTTTTTTTTGCCTTGTCTATATCCCGCTTACTTTCTCTCTAAGCAGACATCTGTCATGAATGGTGGACAGGTATCGGTAGTGGATTTTGATGAGCTGGTCCAGATCCTTGGCCTCTTGTACTTGGTGTTGAAATTCTAGACCTGTACTATGCAGGATCTGCGAATGAAATGTAGCAAGGTGTATGTCTACAAGGTAAGAAAGTCTGAACTCAAATAAATAAATACATATTTTATGTATATCAGACCTACCCTTGTCATAATGTAGTTATGCAGGCTGTTGACAAAGTGCATGAGTTTGACCCTCAGGAGAAACATCCTGTGAATCTGCTGGTTTATGGGCTCTTTGGCTGTGCTTTCCTCGGACTGGCCTCCTTCTTGCCTCTTAGCGGCGACTGTCAAATCTGTGGGAAGACTCTATATTAAGATCTCATCTGAACTAGTGAATTGAAACCATCCTGATTTGAAAGTACTGCGATCGCTGAACTAAAATGAGATACAATGGAATTATGAAGTTACATAAATACGAAGTACATCGATATCTGACTGCCATTTAATTGCATATCCTTTTTGTAATAATATCCACTAGCTTTACTTCTCTCTCTCCTTTTATGACAAATAAACAGAAGTAATGAAAACTTCAGAAGAGAAATCATAACTCACCACTGAATCGTAATGTGTCCAGGCTATATTTGGCCCATTTGATCTGAAGCAGCAGTAGGAAGACCTGATTGTAGATTTTCTGACACTCTGAACTAATAACAATATCAACAGGCCATGGAACCTGGTGAGAGAAAATAAAAAGGCATTCATATAAAATGCAGAATTTAAACAAAAAACTATGATAAAACTATTGTGTTATTACAATCTTCAAACCATAAAAAGCAAAAAATGTTATGTAACCTTATAACTCAGCGTGAGACCATCAAGGTTATTCACTGGCTGTTTTTTTCTTGCAGGGTCAATAGTTTCAAGAAATATAGACAACCTGGAATCATGAGAAAAATGTGAGTCAGAAAAATAAACAACCACAGGATACGGAGTGGTATCAGGCAGGGTTGATTGGTAAACCACAGGATCTCTAGAGATTCATGTGCAGTACCGGCTGCTGTCCTCTGGGTGGCGCTGTCCAACAGCCTCTTGAAGCTGCACATTGAGGAATGCCAGCTGCTGCCAGCTCTCCTTCTCCAGAACTTTGTCAAAGATGGCTGTGTAGAAATCATACATAGTATCCCCAGCCTCCAACAGGAAGTAGTTTCTCATGGCCTGCAAGTACCCAAGAAGCCTAAGATAAAAATTGAGAGGGTTAAGGATAAATGCGCTACAAAGCAACATTGGGAAGTTCATGCACAAAGGATTCAATCTCACCTGTAGTCTTTTTTCAGGGTTCTCATGAGGTTCCCACAGCATTCGATGTATCTCCTCTCAATATGTGGATACAAACATGAGCGGAGCGTAAGCTCAAACGTCTGACATGTCACAGACTCAGAGGAGCGGTCCAAAATCACATTGCTGCCAGAGAATTTCTCATGGAAGTCATTCTGCTCTAAATAAAGCCTGCAAGAGATAACACACATTACCTCAGTGGAAAACAAGCTAATGAAATTGTGACTGACCAAACATAGTTTAGTGTCTTTATATAATAACACAAATCTATTTTAACATCTTTGCTCTTTGTGTGAACTTCAGTGAAGTCAAATCATTTATTCTGTATTCTGCTGTTACCTTGCAAAATTAATGGCCAGCAGGGGGTCATGGATGTCGTCCAGCTCCAGATGACGTGCTACAATGGACTGCATCTTGATCAGACTCTTCTTAGTGGCCTGTTGCTCGGTAACCGTATTGGTGGGTGAGTCTTCTCCATGCCGAAGACGTGTCTGCACTGATTCCAAAAAGAGCGTGTACAGACTCTTTCTTTCGGCATCTGCAGAGAGACACAATTCATTCATCATTATTCACTGTCAGAAATTTTAAGACATAGTAGGCTATAAGAAACATAAAAATGAAGTAAACGTACTAAAACACAAAAACAAAACGTTATCATTAATGAAAATGTTACTAATATAAAAGCGTGAGCATGCAACAAAAAACTAAACTGAAACTAGAAAACAATATGGATGAAGACATAATAGAATTACAGAGAAGTAACTCATGCAAATAACGACGCAACAATCTCTATGAAACACTGTAAAGACCTTACAAATTAAATTAGCCTCTCATTTAACTTAAAGGGGTCATATGATGCGATTTAAATTTTTCCTTTCTCTTTGGAGTGTTACAAGCTCTTGGTGCATAAAGAAGATCTGTAAAGTTGCAAGGACTAAAGTCTCAAATCCAAAGAGATATTCTTTATAAAAGTTAAGAGTTAACCACGCCTACCTAAAACAGCTCGTTTATTCTCACTGTAGTATTGTTGCCGTCAATACCGTTTTATCACCCAGGCCTACCAGCACGTAAGCCGTGACATTTCTTGCATCTGCTTTAATGACAGCTGCTTGTTTAAAAAAAAAAAAAATGTATCTAAAGAAATCAGAAGTATCAAAATAACATTAATGGGAAAAATGGGAATATATCACAAAAACATTAAAGGGGTCATATGATGTTGCTAAAAAGAACATTATTTTGTGTATTTGGTGTAATGAAATGTGTTTATGCGGTTTAAGGTTTTATGCAAATCTTCTCACATAGTGATGTAGACATGTGGGGGTGTGTTAGAACGAGCCGTTTTAGGTAGGCGTGGTTGACTCTTTTATTACTCTTTTTGACATTTTTATAAAGAATATCTCTTTGGATTTGAGACTTTAGTCTTTGCAACTTTACAGATCTTCTTTATGCACCAAGAGCTTGTAACACTCCAAAGAGAAAGGAAAAATTTAAATCGCATCATATGACCCCTTTAAATGTTTTTAAATTATTTTTCATTGGCCATTTCTCAGCAATTTCTACTCAAAATATTTAAGAGCTTGATATCAAAAATGTATATTCTTTATAGAAATGCACATTACTTTTTTATATTGTATTAATTTCCATGACTTTTACAGTTCTAGAAATATGACGTTTAAAATATCAGTTTTTTTCAAGACCTTGGGAACTCTGGTTCTTAAATAAAAATGACAGTTGTTGAGGGAACACTTACGTTGAGTAAGTGTAACCTTGAGTGAAGTTAAAAAAGATATATATATTGTCAGATTTAATCTACAAAGGCCTTGAATGTATTTCTAAGTCTGTGCCATGAACACAGACTGGTCACTAGCTGTTCTCTGACGCAACCTCCGGCTGACGCTAGATCTACGTAGATGCAGTTCATGATGCTGAATCATACGTGTCCATGGATGCCAAGTTACTGCTAAATGTAGCAGCACTGGTACATTTATAGCACATGTCATTGTCAGTAACTGCTACAGCGCTGTATGGTTATATTTGACAACTTTGTATTATCTTGCATGTGTTTGCAGGCAGTGGGAACAAATTTCTTATGTTATACTGGACAAGCACTGAAACTAATACTGAAAAAAAGTCATCCTCTCTGACACTGACCTCTGGAGGAGCCATCAGGCTGCTCGGTCTCCTTGCAGTCCAGGTTCTTCAGCAGCTGCATGGATTTGCCAGCCATGATGATCTGCTTGAGCACAGGCTTGAGGAAGGACACCATGGTGTGCTGTCTGCTGCTGGACGCCTGCTCTCCACCAGAACTTCCACTGGCAGCGTCGCTGAGCCTCTCCTCGCTCTCCACAGTCTCAGACACACTATACAGCGTGTAAGTGGCGTACCAGAAGTCCCTGTGGTTTACTGGTACATCTTTGTTCCTAGTAAACATGTCCATATATTTATTTATTTGATAAGCAGGTGTGTATTTAGCAGGATAAGGTGGATGCAGATGGTGGTTAGCGCAAATTAAACCCCAAAAGAGTGAAAAGCATCCTGACACGACACTGAGGGGTCTTGCATCACCCTAAAAAGTGGTTTATTTTGCGATAATGACCAGCTGACTGTATGTAATTCCTCACCGTTCAAAAGTTTGGGGTCAGTAAGATTTTTAAATGTTTTTGAAAGAATCATCTTATTCTTATCAAGGCTGCATACAGTAAAAATAGTAATATCTGTTCAATATTACTGCAATTTTTAACAAGTTTTCTATTTTAATATATTTTAAAATGTAATTTATTCCTGTGATGGCAAAGCTGAATTTTCAGCAGCCATTACTCTAGTCTTCAGTGTCACATGATCCTTCGGAAATCATTCTAATATGCTATATAATATATAGTTGGTGATCAAGAAACATTTCTTTGATTTTATCAATGTTGAAAACATTTTTTTTTTTTTTAACTTAATTCTTTGAATTCAAAGTTTTAAAAAAACAGCATTCGGCTTTGCTGCATAAAAGTATTAGTTTCTTTAAGAAAAAAATCTTACCCCTCATAGATTTTTTTTAAAAAGTGACCCTAAACTTTAGAATGGTAGTGTACATACACATTTAAGGTTTTTTTTGTACCTTTGAATTATGAACTCTTTAGCGGGGTCAAATAAGTGACCGTGAACAATCCATTCATCTACAATCTCAAGGTATGGCCTGACTGTTTCTACCCAGAGAGAGAAAAGGAGCGCCACCTGATAGGAAGGAGAAAAAACGGCATAATTTTGTGATCTTTTTATAATAAGCAGGAAAAAAAAGAGTGGTATAAATGATACAAATTTATGCATCTAATGCTCGACATTGAAAACAGACACACTTACAGACTGCTCGGAGGCCTCACCCACGCTGTCATACTCTATTATGGCCTTGTAGAGCGTGTTGAGTAAGTGTGAGGCCCTTAATACATTGGGCGTTCCAGGCGGCACATCAGCCACTCCTGTGCAGAAAACCCTGTGCAGCATGGTGATCTGAGCCAGATGAGGACTTAACCGTTCCAGCACAGATGACAGAGTCACTGTCTCATCTAAGAAGAATCACCACAGAATCAATACTATAACAACACAAAAATAACTGAGAATACATTTACACACTGAAAACAAATGGTGTAGGATTTACTTTAAACCAACCTTCACTCAGAAACTGCTAGTAAATTTCACATAATTACAAAGAAACACCATGTAGCATTGAATTAAACATACATTTTTGAAGTCGAAAGACTGAAATAGTATTTTCTTGTAAAACATACTTTCATTTCATATAAAACATACATACATATTTGTTTTATTTACAACTTCGGAATATATCTTTTTTTAGAGCGCAGGCACAAAGAAAAACCGACCTTTGGCAATAATGTCTTTCTCAATAGTATTGAGCTCTTCTTTAAAGCTGGTGAAGTATTTATACAGGGCCCACACGAACGCTTGGTAGGTCCTAAAGGGAGGATCAGAGCTCTTCTTGGAGGATGAGGAGGAGGAAGAGTTAAGACCTGGAGGACAGGGCTCTGCACTGTGGCCGGTCACTTCATCAATAAACTTTTGCAGTCGGGTAACAGCCTGCCCATAGGCTGCTATGTGCTCCAGTACAGAGTGAAGACAGTTCTGTACAAAAACACATACATTCATAAAAAAAGCACTTTGAACCAATCATTTGGATCTCTCTTGCACAATTTCATAAGTATTCATAATAACAACATAATTCAAACAGTCTCTCATTAATTATCGTAATAGGATAACAGCTTATTAGAAAAAACAAAGCATCTAAATGTGCCTTAGTCAATAATATAAATAAAAAAATCTTTCAATAAAACTGATATATTGTAAATTAGAAAAATGTGTCTCTCTTCCATAAAATTTGTCATTTTGGCTTTTTGTAGTGTAATATTTTTATTAATTAATGCCTGTGTTTGAGTTTATCCCAATAAATGCAGAAATAAAAAACTGTCTCCACTCACATTAGTTAGATGTGTGACCACCACATCATTCCTCACAGTCACCTTGCCATCATTGTGCTGGAAAATGAAAAGTTTCTTTACACCGGAGAAGAGCCTGAGGAGAGGCAGAAAAGAACATGTGATCTTTCCTGCTGCAAAAACCTTGATATGAGCAGTCAATCATCTTTGTTATGCATTTTCTTCTGGGTAGGTAAACGTACATGTGTTAGCAACCAGTGCAGATCTAATCTTTTGCTCATTCCCTGCAGGTTTCAACAGGTTTGAAGCATTCTAATCTCTATCCACATATGTCATTTTCACAAGCAGATATGCACTTTCCTTTTGGAAAGAACATGTCTGTCCAGTATGTATGTATGTATATATATATATATATACATACATACATACAGGACAGACATGTTCTTTCCAAAAGGAAAGTGCATATCTGCTTGTGAAAATGACATATGTGGATAGAGATTAGAATGCTTCAAACCTGTTGAAACCTGCAGGGAATGAGCAAAAGATTAGATCTGCACTGGTTGCTAACACATGTACGTTTACCTACCCAGAAGAAAATGCATAACAAAGATGATTGACTGCTCATATCAAGGTTTTTGCAGCAGGAAAGATCACATGTTCTTTTCTGCCTCTCCTCAGGCTCTTCTCCGGTGTAAAGAAACTTTTCATTTTCCAGCACAATGATGGCAAGGTGACTGTGAGGAATGATGTGGTGGTCACACATCTAACTAATGTGAGTGGAGACAGTTTTTTATTTCTGCATTTATTGGGATAAACTCAAACACAGGCATTAATTAATAAAAATATTACACTACAAAAAGCCAAAATGACAAATTTTATGGAAGAGAGACACATATATATATATATATATATATATATATATTTAAAATAAATGCAGTTCTATTTTACTTTATTTTCTATATAAGGTTCCTGAATAAAACATGTACCACCCACAGTTTCCACAAAACTATTAAGCAATCAAAAGAACCATTATTACTAATTGAGCACCAATAGTAATTGATAATAAATGAGCACCAAATGAGAATATTAGACTGATTTTTAAAGGATTATGTGAAGACTGAATTAATTGTTGCTAAAAATGTAAAAACAAACAAACAAAAAAAAATGTAAATCTTATGTTCCTTAAAATTGTAATAATATTTTCCAATATTACTGCATTTTTTAAGCAAATAAATACACTCTTGGTGAGCATAAAAGACTTCTTTCAAAAACAATAAAAAACTAACAAAATATTCCAAACTTCTGAATGGTACATATACAGTATATAATCATACCAAAGAGTTTCCCGAATCACTTGTGTCTCTGTAACAAAAGACTTCTCCTCAGGCAGGTAAAGAGGCCCAGTGTTATACAGGTGCTGATCCCTGGAGAGAAAGAGAGTGATATGCAAAATGACAACATCTACTCTCAAATAAACTCTCAATTAAACAGTATTTGCTTCTAAAATCTTATTAAATCATGACAGAAAGTCCAAATTAATGCCCTTGTGATGAAGTAAGCGAACAAGACATTAGAAGCAAAAATGTCTTACCAGACATTGTAGAGGTTGGAGTGCAGGTGGAGGCTGTGTGGAAAGCGGGGAGAGTTGGGAACCCAATACGAAGTGACAATATGCTGCTCCAACCAAGCCCTGGAGTCTGGCTCACCCACTACAAAAACAAGACTCGGTAAGAACTAGGAGTCCTGAAAACAACCTTCATTAACTGAGGGCTACTATGAGAAAATGTGCTGATACTGTCCCATACCGGTCCAGGTGACTTGGACCGTCTTGTCATTCTGCTCGTGGTCCTCCTGTGGTGTTCTGTCCACCTGTATACCAGAATCCTCTCTGCTCAGGGGCTGCTGACTATCTTCTTCTTCACTCTCATCCTCAGACCACTCCTGGCAAAAGATTAAATGATCTGTGGTACTCTGTTATGGATAATATGGCTAACTATAATCAATATAGTATAGAATAGCATTGACCAGGTCAGGCCTTTTAAAGTTGTTTAAAAATGTTTAATTAAACATGCAGGCGAATATTGTTGTTAATTACTATGTATTGTTATATTGCTGCAAATAAATTATAATTAGTAAATATAATTCTTCTTTGTCGGAAGAATTTTCTAAGTTGTTATAGTAAACTAAAAACATTTTTAAAATTGTGTTACATTAAATAAAAAGAGTTGCCAAGGCAACATTTCTAATTTTTGTTTAGTTTAACTTTACATATAACAACAACTAAAACTAAACTAAATCTAATAAACAGAAATTAATAAAAACTATATAGACATGTTTAAAAAAAAACTAGCAAAAATAACAACAAAAATTAAACTAAACATAAAACCTAATTCAAAATATTATCAAAAACTATAATAGTATATCAGTGATACTAAAATAACATTGCTTTATGTTTACTTAGTGGCTTGGTTATTTTAAGCAGAATTTGACAGTATTTTACTTCAAATAAATATACAAAAATTTGTATGCTTTAAATATTTTAAATCTACTTCAAAAGGCAAAACCATGGCTCATCTAATAAAAATGCTATTTTTATCTAGCATTTTTCATCTAATAAAAATGCTATTGCTTCATGAAATAACTTACAAAGTAATTTGAAAACCTTGTGTGAGACGTAATTTCACAAACAGCGTGAGTGAATCACCGCGCGCGCTCTCTTTCTCTTAAAATACGCAAATGGCTTCAAATCAACACACATCGCGTCTGTCTATAAGCGAGCTGCACGCTGCACAGTTGACACAAGGAATTGTCACTTGCACAATCGAGGCAGTGTCACATCGTCACTAAAGTTTATAAATTGCATTGCTCGCGCGCTCTTCTGTAGACCGTGCGCTCATGCACACTTGCAGCGCACACACATAATGCCAGGTTCACATTACTCTGTTTGCAGTGCGTGGTATGTGGTGCGTATTTTTTCCGCGCTCATGTTAACGGATTAAAGCATTAGCACTGCACACGGCAGTGCGTTCAGGAGCGGTGCGTCTGCAGCAGTGCAGAGATCGTTCGCGCACCGAGTCTATTTTTGCTGTGATACACGCGCTGGATTAAAGTGACAGTACATTGTTTGCAGTACATATGAAATTTCAATGCAAAAGGAAAGGCAGTAGAGCTGACTATTTCTGTCAATGGTAAGTTTGTGATAACATAAGAAAAGTAGTTTAAATGTTTTGTCACTTGCTTGAGCAGCTTAATATATAAATCTAGAATTAAATGCAAAAGTAAAAAGCATTGAATGATGTGTTGCTTATATTTATTGTGTTTAACCATGTCTGTGAAAGATTGTATTACTGTACTGTGTAAAAAAAGAATCACATGAAATTCAGGCCCTGAATAAATGTCTAAAAATCCTGATTGAAGTATCACTATAAATAGTTATAAATTATAAAAAGAAGGCTTTAAAAAGATCGGTATCGGTGATCGGTATCGGCAGATACTGCTTTCTGTGATCGGCAATCGGCCTCAAAAATCATGATCGGAGCACCCCTAATTTATATGCCATATCGCCCAGCCTTTTAGTATATGATGCTAGACCAGATCTGATCTAATAGTGTAATATCGATCACCCACTGGAGTGTCTGGAAAGGGTCCAGTATCAATATCTTCTCCTTCCATAAGGTACTTGGCCCAATCAAACGTGTCTTCTTTCTCTGTAGAAATAAACATTATTTTGTAGATACATTAGTAGTAGTATTGTCCAACAGTATGCACGTGTTGACACTAAAGAAAAGCCAAACCTGTTTCTTTCAGTCTAGGTCTTTCGCAGTAGTTTGTGTTGGATGGGGAGTCAGACAGATGGAGCAATAAAGCCAGCACACTATAGTGGACCTCAGTCTGAAAACAGACAGAGTAATAAAGACATTCAGCACATGTAGGGTTCTAAGAATTGTCTGAAGATGTCAGCGTTATCCCACCTTGGTTCCCTCAGTATTAGGAAGAGGAGAACTGAGAAATTCTTCAGTTAGCCGCAACCAACTCTCTGCTTTACTTAAGTCAGAGTGGACCATGAGCTTCTCATGAATCCTGGGAAAAAGAGAAACCGGAATAATTAATAACAAAAATATCAAAATATCAGCATATCGCAAAAGAGTGCCCAGAATTGTTCAAAGCTTCAGACTAACCCATTAATGGAGCGCTGTACATTATGTCTGTTGGCATCAAGGAAATGATGAAACCTATCCAGAGGGGGGAAAATATGAGTTTTCTTTTGTTTTTATGTGCAAAAATGAAATATTAATTGCAAAAGGAAAAACAATTATTTAGTTTTAATTCAAGCTAGGGCTCCAAACTCATTTACATTTTTATACACATTTTTTTTTTGTATTTCCCTCTATTTGTTCTTCAGTGTCCTTTTCAAAAAATACATTCAAAGCCATTAAAGTGATAAGTAAATGGATGAATAAATTCACTTGAAAAATACTTACTTGAAATTGGACCAGGCAAATTTCAGGGCCATTTGGAAGTTCTGATCTTCCTCATCCTGAATGGAAGTATAATGTGAGATGAGTCTCCTGGTCTCAAGCTCCAGCTCCTTCTCAAACCTGCTCCAGTGAGCCATTCTGATGATTCAAAGTTCAACTGAAACACAAGCCAAAAATTACTGCTTTTGCTTTGTGTCACAGGATAGATAGATAGATAGATAGATAGATAGAGTTATATAAGCACAAACCTGCTTTTGTGATAGTGATGCTGACAGAAGCGAGCCGTTGTCAACAGCTGCGGCTAGCAAAACAAGAAACCCATGACAAAGGTGTTCGCTACATGTCAGAGATTAATCGAAAATATACGTGTCTCTCTCGAATATAATCCGATGGCGAATGTCGAATTTAGGGCAATGTTTAAATGAGTTTATTTTATTATCATTAATACATTTATTATCATTTCCCCTGTTGCCGCCTCCATCACATCAGATGCTACTTCTGCGGTGTCGTGTGAACAATGATAACGCCGGAGGGAGCTTTACTGCCACCTATCGAATAGCCCCAAACATGACGCGACACAACAAATCAACAGCCAGACAAAAAAAAACAAAAAAACATTTGTGCTCATTTCAAATTTCCTCCACATAAAAGTCCAGAAAAAGCATTCAGTATACAAAAAATATTTCATGCACTTTTGTTTGCGCAGCATTCTACCATAAAGTATTTTACTATTTCCTAAAAGTTCTGAAGAGACAAACTACAAGGACAGTTTAAACAAATAAAACATGTTTATAATTGATGTGTCGCAGAACAAAACTGTAACACATTTTGCAACTGCAATGCAAAACTGTATCATCAGATAGCATGTTCACTTCATCTCAACTGTGCCTTTCGGCATACTTACGAAACCCACTGCAGATTGAGTGATTTTATTGCTTAGTTATCACATTTTATAGTTTATACATTTATATAATTTATTATACAATTAATGTATTTAATAATTACATTGTTTAGCTTGCCCAAACAATGGTTTGGTGTTTCTGTATGTTAACCTACCTTTTTAATAATATTAAAATATGGCACATTTATATCGCACAGTGATTTTTCATAAGGGGCAATTCATATTAAATACATATAAACTGTGCTCATATTTTGGTAGGTAGTCGAGGTTGGTGTATTTTTTCCCCCGCCCTTCAGGCTATATGAGTGACTTCCTAACTATCCAATCACAATCCTCTTATGAGCAACTCCCACTAGCCATTCCTGGCACAGGAGGCGGGACTTACGGCATTACCGCTGAGAAAAAAGATTCCACCCTCTAAACTTTACTGCTGTAATCTAACAGTCAGTATTCATCGAGGCAGGCGCCTCAGTTCGCCGAGATCCGCGTCTCTCACTCCGCTGAGGCCATGAAGAGAAGGCTTCAGAAAAAATACATCATCTTAATTCTAGGATATTCCGTGGCGCTGCTTTTAATTCCCTACGTACTAGATTACCGGAGCAAATCGTCACACATTAAAGATGGATATCAGCAACAAAAGTGTCCCAATCTGAAGAGCACCATCGCCCTGTGGAGTAGCACCAGGACTGGCAACTCAACGGAGGTGGAGGACTACGGCAACAGGAGTCAGTCCAGAACGCACATATACCTCCACGCAACCTGGAGGACAGGCTCTTCTTTTTTAGGGGAATTATTTAATCAGCATCCTGATGTGTTTTATTTATACGAGCCCATGTGGAATATGTGGCAGGCGCTTTATCCCGGAGATGCGGGCAGTTTACAAGGAGCAGTGAGAGACATGATGAACTCTCTGTTTAGATGCGACTTCTCAGTGTTAAAACTCTACGCAGGCTCGTCCAACGTAACCACCTCTTTTATTTTCGGCTGGAAAACGAACAAGGTCATTTGCTCCGAGCCTCTCTGCAAAGCGTATAAAAAGCACGAAATTGGTTTAGTTCAAGGAGACGTGTGTAGCAAATGCCACCCCAGAGACCTCAAAGAGCTGGAGAAAGAGTGTAAAAAGTACCCTGTGATGGTCATCAAAGACGTGCGGGTTTTAGATTTGGCGGTTCTGGTCCCCCTCATGCGAGACCCCGCCATCAACCTCCAGATAGTCCAGTTGTTTCGCGACCCCCGGGCCGTGCATAATTCTCGGCTGAAGTCTAAACTGGCTCTGGTGAAGGAGAGCATACAGGTGCTGAGGAGCAAGAAGCAGAGCGACAAATACAAGCGCCTTCTGGTGCCTAGCAACAGGGTCCATCGGGCAGAGAACTACGTCTCGAGCGCGATGGAGTTAATATGCGATAACTGGCTCAACGACATGTTGCTCGTTATGAACGCTCCGCCGTGGGTGAAGCGAAACTACATGAAACTGAAATACGAAGACCTGGTCCTCAGACCCGTGGGCGAGCTCCAGAGGCTCTATCGGTTCTCCAACCTCACCCTCTCTCCGGCCATGGAGAAGTTTGTGGTGAACATGACCCACGGACAGGGCTATTCCTCGGATAAACCTTTCCTCATATCATCCAGAGATGCCAAAGAGGCTATTTACGCCTGGAGGGAAAGGCTGAACGTGGAGCAGGTGAACCAGGTTGAAGCCTACTGCAGCGAGGTCATGAGACAGCTGGGTTATCAGAAGAGGAACAAGGACAAGACCTAAAACCACCAAAACATGGGTTTATGGTATGTGTAAGTGTCTGAATGTCAACAAAAGGATAAAAATGCGACTTGGTGTCAAACTATGGTCCCAGAACTTAGTGAGATAACAACGTAATTGGGCACCGTGATGACCAAGTATATCACACTTTACATTAGTGTTCATTTTGCAATATTATTGCAGATTTACAGAGTGTATAGTAGAGGGATAGTTAACTTCACCCGAAAATGAAAATTCTGTCATCATTTACTCACCCTCATGTTGTTCCAAATGTGGAAGCCATTGACTTAGTATTAGTCATAGTATTTTTTTCCCCCAATACAGTGGAAGTCAATGGTTACTGTCAACTTTTTGGTTATCAACATTCTTCAAAATATCTTCTTTTGTGTTCAACAGATGAAAGAAACAACTAGGTTGACTAAATGACAGTATTTTAATTTTTGGGTGAACTATCCCTTTAACGCCAACAGAAAAGTTATATGGTTTTTGGCAAAGAAACCATTGCAAAACATATAGTATAGCAACCCATAGCATTTCTGGTCAAACGTTTGGGGTCAGTACCATTGACTTAGTATTAGTCATAGTATTTTTTTCCCCCAATACAGTGGAAGTCAATGGTTACTGTCAACTTTTTGGTTATCAACATTCTTCAAAATATCTTCTTTTGTGTTCAACAGATGAAAGAAACTCATACAGGTTTGGAACAATATGAGGTTGACTAAATGACAGTATTTTAATTTTTGGGTGAACTATCCCTTTAACGCCAACAGAAAAGTTATATGGTTTTTGGCAAAGAAACCATTGCAAAACATATAGTATAGCAACCCATAGCATTTCTGGTCAAACGTTTGGGGTCAGTAAGTTTATTATTATTAATTACGTTTATTCAGCAAGGACAAATTAAATTGATCAAAGTTACAGTATAGACATTTATATTGTTAAAAAAGTATTTCTACTCATGCTTATTTGCTATTATAATGCTATTTTTTAACTTTTTTATTCAGCATAGAATCCTGAAAAAAATCTATCACACTTGCTACAAAAGTATTACCCAGCACAACCGTTTTCATCATTGATAATAATAATAATAAATGTGTCATGAGCACCAAATCAGAATGATTTCTGAAGGATCATGTGACACTGAAGACTGGATTAATGCCTATTCCTGTTGTCACATAGAAAATGCTTTTAAATTGTGATAATACTTAACAATATACTGTTTTTACTGTATTTTTGATCAAATAAATGTAGCTTCGATGAGCATAAGAGACTTCTTTAGAAAAAAAAATCAAATTGCCACCCCCAAACTTTTGAACTGTATTATGGCACTGCCACTGTACAGTTTTATAAGGTAACTGAATTAGTACCAGTATATGCATCACAGCATTCTTTGAAAGCCATATAAATACCATGGTATATATTAAAGTACCATACTATTACATCTGAGGAAATACAGTTACATATGTACAGAATTAATACGTGTTAGTGTTTTGTAAAGCTGATTTTAAATCTAAAAGACAAGTACTATGGATTATATATACTCTATAGTATACTATACTTTTAGGGGAAGTGCCCTTCATTTATTGTAATTAATGATATTTACATGTAATATGTGTAACAGGGCCACTGTCTTCTACTACTCTTTATCAGGTCAAACAGATGCGTGCAAAATGCAAAACGGCATCCATGATAAGATGGGGCATGTTTTCTGCTGCTTTAGATTAGCGCGGAGTTTAAATTTGTTAGATGGGTGCGTTTTACATTCAGCTAGCACGACTACACATTAATGCTTCCACCGTTAGATGAGAAGAGTACGAGTCCGAGATTGATTATGCAACACTGCAACTAGTGTAGTTGTAAAGATGTACATTGATTTTATCGGCAGTGTGCTGTTATGCAGTAGCTCTATGTGAATGCCATGCACATACACTGAGTGACTGACAGCTTTATAACAAACGTTGAAGGTGTCAGTTCTGATCTGTATAATACATACAATCGGTCTTCAGAGAACCAAGTTTGATTTTATAATCTTCAACGACCTCTTGGGAAGAGAAAACGTGATGTTTTATAAAGTTATAGATTTCAGTTAGATTCTCGTGTAGCTAAAATGTGTCAACATCATCGATTCACAAATGCGAAATTGTATTTTTTACCACTGGGAACACTTTACAAGGTTCAAGTAATGCATTATATATCATAAACAACAGGTTTTAACTAGATTAATGATAATTTATAAATATACTATTGCTTAGTGTTAATTCATGTTTGTATTTGTAAAAATGTTAACCAAGATAAATGCTGTAAATATAATTCAATTCAATTCAAGTTTATTTGTATAGCGCTTTTCACGATACAAATCGTTGCAAAGCAACTTTACAGCAAATTAAGTTTCTACAATATTTAGTGGTAGCTTATCAGTGGTGACTGTCAGTTAATGTACATATGGCAGAAATGTACGGAAAAATCAATTAAAGACGTAATCAAACAGACGATGAACACTATTAACAACAATTATTATATGATGCAATCAAACATATAGCAAAATGTGGTAGTTCTGTAAGTTGTTTCAGGGAATGCAAAAAAGCTCTACCTCCTTTAGTGGACTTTGCTATCTTAGGTACTACCAAAAGTCCAGAGTTTTGCGACCTTAGGGAGCGTGATGGATTGTAGCGTGGTAGAAGACTAGTTAGGTACGCAAGAGCTAACCCATTAAGGGCCTTATAGGAAAGTAATAATTTTTTTATAGTGTATAAAAATATAGTGTTTGTTGTTATATTAGCTACTTTTAAGAACTAATGTCAACATACAAGACATTGGATTACAGTGTACCATTTCAGTCAGTGATTGTAAAAACACTGTCGAGGGCAGAATCAGTGCACTATATTCAGCATTTAATGATCATGAACATTAAAAAGAGACAATAGGAGAGTCAAGTTTAGCCGGGGACATTGATCCAGTCTGAAACCAATAGTACATGGTGCCAGTGAAGTCATAGGGTTAATACTGTCCTCTTGAACTCGGGGAAGTGGAAGCTATATGGTGGCGCAATTCTGTAATTTCCAAACAGACCCGGGTCAGCAAAATGACCAGTTTTACTTTTACTGTAGCCGATACAATGGTTAAAAGTGCTGTAAGTCAAGTCAGCACAACATCATAAATATCCTCTCAGCACTGTGACCTATGAAAATATCCGACTGCGGGATGTGTCAAATCAATTAGCCATCATGCTCGAGTCTGATTTCATGGCGAGGCTTGTATAACAGAGCGATGGAGCATGATACAGGCTTCTTTGTTATCACTATCAGCGTCATGTGATGAGGGGGGCTGGTGTGACCTAACAGACCCGACCACACGTGGTTGGAACAGGCTTAAATAGGGACTGCTTTGTTTTGGTTAGTACCTGGAGGGACCAGTGCTCCCTGAGCTGAGTGAGCTCTAAGTGTCCCTCAAGTACCAGATGAGACAACCTCCAAGACCTAGCACTCATCACAACCTTGTTTTCAAATATGTCTTGAATAACATATTTTTGAAAAGCTTTTGATTGCTTGGGTGTCACAACAACAAAAAGCTAGTAATTAATTATTAATCTAATATTTAATTATATAAATGTCAGATTGTTTAATAATATTTGGACTTTTATTGTTATTATTGGTGTAATAATGTAAAAAAATTTTAATAATAATGATCTTAATAAAAATAAACAAAAACTAATAATATATTAATATCCTATTATTAGATCAAAATAATTTAATTTATTTACACATATTATAACTTATATAATGTGTGTTGGGAGGGTTAATAAGAACACAAACGCCTTTTAATGTATTAATTTATAATTAATCCAACATAATTTTATTAAATGTAGTAATAATTGTAATACATTTACATACAAAACTATCAAAAATGACTTGTGATCTGTTTTGGGGTATATATTAGTATATTAATGATATAATTAATCTAATGTAGGATTAATTATAAATATCAGATTAATTACATAATATTTTAACATTATTATTACTATTAATGTAATGTCATTAAAATATACTACTACTAATAATAACGCATTGTCTTACAGGGTTAATGAAAATACCAAAAGAAACAAAAAAAAATATTATAATCTAATATTAGATTATTATATTTAAATACATTTATAATCATTTAAATACTAGTAAATAATATAATATAGCTATTCATACTAATAACTATTAAAGTAATATTTGCTTCTAGTGTGAGTAGGCCTATAGGAACACCGCCACGCCGAATATCTGTGACAAATACTAGCGATGCAGAAATGACACACTGTACTTTTATGACTAAACTTTAATTGTAATACATTTACATACAAAACTATCAAAAATGACTTGTGATCTGTTTTGGGGGGTAAAATAAACAACATTAGTATATTAATGATATAATTAATCTAATGTAGGATTAATTATAAATATCAGATTAATTACATAATATTTTAACATTATTATTACTATTAATGTAATGTCATTAAAATATACTACTACTAATAATAACGCATTGTCTTACAGGGTTAATGAAAATACCAAAAGAAACAAAAAAAAATATTATAATCTAATATTAGATTATTATATTTAAATACATTTATAATCATTTAAATACTAGTAAATAATATAATATAGCTATTCATACTAATAACTATTAAAGTAATATTTGCTTCTAGTGTGAGTAGGCCTATAGGAACACCGCCACGCCGAATATCTGTGACAAATACTAGCGATGCAGAAATGACACACTGTACTTTTATGACTAAACTTTGTTGACATTCTATACAAAATCATTGTTTTCAGTAAACATCCCAATATCTCCTGTCCATATCAATAACAAAGTTATGTTTCCCTCTTCGCTGTAGAAGACTGATGTGCTGGAGGAACAGGAGGACAGAGGGGGAACAGCCTGATATGAAGCTACGACACACCGATGGAGCTGAGGAGCAACACCCCGAGATCTCCCTCACAGTGCCGTCACGGGGCGCAGAGTAGACGACAGAAGAGAGACACTCACAAACCCATCGACCTCAACTGATACTGACAAGACTCCTGTAAGAAAAAGACTAACAATAACAAGAGGGGGAACACGTTCAGCACGGCTTGTGTCCTGACAGCCAGATTTCATCCGCAATAATCCCTGCCCAATCCCCAGCAGCCCATAATCAGACACACAAGACCGAGTCTTTACGTGCACTCGTGCTGTTACACATGCACCAGGCCCGCAGACAGACAGACATCCCACTGAGTGTTCAGTTCGCTGGGAGGATTTCATAATGAAAACATTCCTAGGCATTCCTGTATTCATCATCAATGTATGAAAAGAGCATTTTGCATCAAGGATACTCCAGTTTCTGTGGTACTGCCCAAAAAAACATGAATGAAGAACTTATCTGTGAAGCACAAAGAGCAATTCAGTGAACTGAAGATCTAGAGAAATTTAAGGGTGGAGAAAGAATTTTGCCCCAAAGGAAATTCTGATTTCTCTCCCCTAAGTCTCAGCACTCCCACTGGTGTGAGATTTCCCAGTTCCCCCTGGACATCACCAGTTTGTTCTTTTCGTACGAAGTCTGCACTGGGCTGTTAAGACTGTGCAGAATTGTTGTGTTCATTTGTGTATGAAGAGGATAGGATTACAATTTGAATAGTTAAATAGGCAGAACGTCTCATCTAAAACTAAAACACACAATCATTCTTTGAGGATACAGGTGTTTTTGTGCTTTTACTGCTCAACAACATTCACACTATTATCATTTTGTTAACGCTGTTTTGTCATTTTAAACACCATTTACTCTAAAGTTACGTGAACCATCAGAATTATTAATACATGAACAAATCTGTTATTTATAAATAAAACTTGTACATACTTTTTTGTTGTAAACACTAGTTTTCTTTTTTTATTATTCTTCTTATTTAATGACATAAAATAAACCAAATACCTTACTTAGGTATTGCTACTGCAGCCCACTTTGATACATTGGCTATTTTTTACAAACGTACAGTTGATGAACTACAATCCATACCACAGTTTTTTCACATTATTTAACAGGCTGAGTGCATCTTAATAGGAATTCAAATTTCATACATCACAGACAAAAAAATGGCAGCTTGATTATGGATTTTTGTTGTTTGTTTATATACTGACATGCAGAACAGCAAGTAAAAGATGAATGCGGATACATATCCTGAAGGAACACACAAATCCACCATAGTATGGTCAGAATAAAAAAAAGCTATCAGACAGGTTGAAAGAGTCATTCAGAAGAGGAGTGACTTCTTAGCCGGATTTCATGCGAATTCAGTCTTGCTACAGCCGGTTTAAGGTTCTGCGCCTCAAACAGCGATTGCCACGAAGCCCGCGAGGCTCATTTGCTAGCCGAAACGCCACATAAATAGTGCAAATCTCCTTGATTCACATTTATGTTCTGATCAGATGTTGAACTATATTCCGTTGAAGTGACAACTCAAGCAAACAGACAGGCGCAAGTGCAGACCATTGTAAAGGTTACTGAATGGAAAGAGTCCAAAGTTAGTTTATTGTGTTGAGTATAAATCGGAATGAATGATGACTTAGTTATTAACTAAACTCTTGGACTTTAGACTTGCATTCATTAACATTATCCTTTTCTAGACACGGAGGATGGAAGGAATGCACATTGGCGGTTACTGGCACAAGGCCACCCGTTTACTGTATGAACAGATAAAGAGCCGGGTCAACATCATGCTGAACACTACAGATTCCTGATTTAGGAATCGCCGACTGCTATATAGCAGCAACTCATACATATGGAAAGATCCACCTTCAAGAACATTCTAATGTGAGGAGGCGCAAAACGAATGTTTGATGCAGATATGAAGACTCCTTGATAATTACATCGTTCTGCATCACAAATTCTGGCTGAGAGTGTGCAAGTGGTTAATATGCTAATATAATAAAGCGAAACATGCAAGGACTGCAGCTAAAGTGCATGGCTCATGCACTCTTGTTGCATTCAGCTGTCCCACTGCTGTGCAGGTCAACATTCATATTTACAACGAACGGCTTGTCAACTTGGCGTTCGTACAACCAAGATATTGCAGGAAGTGTAAACTCCAACTCGCTAGAGTTTAGTATTACAAGGTTCCCGTATGCAGTCATGACATGAGCATGCACTCGTGTCAATGTTGCCATTGTGTTTGTGAGCTTTCACGAACACCACTGCCATGGAATATTTACAAACTTTATGAGCTGCTCGCTTATTTGCCTGATGGGAAAGACGAGCATTTAAATGCAAATTATTGCCATAATGATGGCTGTTCATACAAGAAAAACTGGCTCAGTCATATTTGTCAATCATATTTCTAGCTTGTAGCAGCATTGCTAAACGAAAACAAAAAATGACTAAGCTAAAATGTTAATATGCGGCGGGCAGTGTGTGTGAGAGATTGTATGAATGTGAATGTTAAGGGCAGCAGAGATCGTTCGGCATCAATCCCTCATCATAAATGACAGCAATAAGGACAATCAGTGTCCAAAGCTGATCTGCCACAGCATCAATTATGTCGCCTCCGTTTCTCTGAGAACAAACCCTCCTGATCTCCCTTGAGTGTTCAGACCCCCTGCATGAGATCTTTGGAGGGGTCATGGGTGGTCCGATGGATCGATGTACAAGGAAAGTGGAGGTATGGAGCGCAGGGAGGCGTGGTTTAAGGTTTGGGAGGCGGGGTCAAGCGTGGTCCTCCATGGGGAAAACGAGACGTGTGCCGCGGCTCAAGAGCTCATGTTCACGCGTGTCCAGTTCTCGCTCTAGAGCGTCCTCTGACGTGCTGTCGCTGCGTTTGCCATTCACACCCCAGCTGCCGCCCGATCCTTCGGGGCCGGAGGAGGACGAGGCCCCGTTGGCTGTGATGGCTGTGTCGCCATAGGTCAGCGCCAGGTCTCCTTCGTTCAGAATGAGGTCTGAGTCATTGTCTCGCAGCGGCTCGTGGTTCTGCGGAGCACAGTGACAAGTCGGACATGAAGGGAGGAGGACGGGATGCTTCAACACACACACACACACACACACACACTGTTCAAGCTCAGCACAAAGGTTCATGAGGGACACTGTGGAGTCACAAGAAGACAGGATAAAGAGAGAAATACACTTAAATGTCCTTGTGCAAAAGAAAAAAATCAACACTTACTTGTGTGTAATGCAGCCTTCAAGTGCCAATGGGAATATTGTAATTACAAGTTATGTGTACATGAATGACCAACAAATTCATATTTAGAAATGGAAACACAATATTCACAATGGTATTTAAATAGTAAAATTGTGATATTAGAACGGCCGTGTAGATGGTAGCAAATACTTTTGTCAAGTTATGACTTGAGATTTAGAAATAAAGGGGGAAAAAAATGCTTGAATTGTGTTAGAAAACACTCTCTGTCTTGAGAATGTTCCAAATATGCCTCACCCCTCCGCTGCCGCCCGATCCTTCGGGGCCGGAGGAGGACGAGGCCCCGTTGGCTGTGATGGCTGTGTCGCCATAGGTCAGCGCCAGGTCTCCTTCGTTCAGAATGAGGTCTGAGTCATTGTCTCGCAGCGGCTCGTGGTTCTGCGGAGCACAGTGACAAGTCGGACATGAAGGGAGGAGGACGGGATGCTTCAACACACACACACACACACACTGTTCAAGCTCAGCACAAAGGTTCATGAGGGACACTGTGGAGTCACAAGAAGACAGGATAAAGAGAGAAATACACTTAAATGTCCTTGTGCAAAAGAAAAAAATCAACACTTACTTGTGTGTAATGCAGCCTTCAAGTGCCAATGGGAATATTGTAATTACAAGTTATGTGTACATGAATGACCAACAAATTCATATTTAGAAATGGAAACACAATATTCACAATGGTATTTAAATAGTAAAATTGTGATATTAGAAGGGCCGTGTAGATGGTAGCAAATACTTTTGTCAAGTTATGACTTGAGATTTAGAAATAAAGGGGGAAAAAATGCTTGAATTGTAAAAAAAAAATATATATAAATAAATAAAAAATGTATTCATTAAAAAAACAATACAATTATAACAAAGTCCTTGAGATTAAAAAAAAAAACACGAGGAGGTTTTCACTCAAGCACAATTACACCAGATGATTACACTGTGTGCCAACAGATCAAACAAACTAAACTCTGTTACGCAACAGTTAGCTTCACATATAGCTGCTGCTAAATCCTTTGAGAAGGATCTAAATAATGCCTGTTCCATGTTAATGGTTTGAGGTGGTGTGATTTAGTCCGTGAAGATCACCTGTTTAAGCTCTCAAAGGCTCTAGGCTCTAGACCTGCACTCCTTCCTTCTTATTCAGTTCATTCATATTCAGTTCATCATATATATATATATATATATATACTGTATATGTAAACAAAAACTTTTATTTTGGATGCGAT
>NW_015649998.1:1766705-1824571 GCF_001515625.1 Sinocyclocheilus rhinocerous
TATATATAATTAATTAATATTTTATTTTATTTATTTATTTTTTGCATAATGACCATTAAACTGGATAATTAAATCCCAGGCAACATTTTCCTGGTATCTTTCTTCATACATGCTTTCAACTCAAGTCAATATTTCTTGCCTTTTTTGTTTATTTGCCAAGCAGCGGTGTAATAAGAGGAATATTGTAGCGTTATAGCAGTCATTATAGCAAAATTATCTCTTTTACTGTTTTGCAAGAACCCACAGCTAACAGCATACATATTACAGGGTTTTTGCAGGTTTTATGAAGGTAAATTTAAGACCATGTACAGAGAATTTAAGAAATAAATTGTGACCCTGGACCACAAAACCAGTCATAAGGGTCAATTTTTTGAAATCTTAATAATATAATATGAATAAATAAGCTTTCCAATGACGTATGGAGATACAACTATCTGAAAATCTGGAATCTGAGGGTGCAAAAAATCTAAATATTGAGAAAATCGCCTTTAAAGTTGTCCAAATGAAGTTCTTAGCAATGCATATTACTAATCAAAAATTAAGTTTTGATATATTTACAGTAGGAAATTTACAAAACATATTCATGGAACATGATCTTTACTTAATATACTAATGATTTTTGGCATAAAAGAAAAATCTATAATTTTGACCCATGTATTTTTGGCTATTGCTACAAATATACCCCAGTGACTTAAGACTGGTTTTGTGGTCCAGGGTCACAACTGAATACAACACAAAGCGTTAATATGGTATTAATACGGTTAATAATGTCTTGTATTAGCAACACTTCAAAGTTCAAAAATACAACTTTAATTTAAAAAAACTACTTTAATTTCTTACTACTTTAATTCTGATCACACTGCAAAAAAGTTATTTTTTAACCAGTATCCAGTATTGTTTTCGAGTTCAAATGTCTAAAGATTCTTAAATCAACATACATTTGTTTGTTTTATTAGAAATTGATCAAAATGAAGTAAGTTTGATTAAACAAGAACAAACAAGAACTTAATTCAAAGAGGAAAATCATTTAATTTTGCTCAATTTCTCAACAAAAAAAACATAATATCTTTCATTTGCATCTGTAAATGTATCTTGATTTAAGGACATTTAGATATTTATATTGGAACATTTAATACTTGACTTTACGAATTTAAAACTTTTAAGGCCTTAATTTTTGGAAGGGCAAATTAAGACTTAAGACATTCAAGAACAAGAACTAGTATGGACAGTTATTTTGTCACTGAAAATGATTCCATAAGAAGCCAAATCAAAACAGTAAAAATCACTCTTGGAAACCATTCTTGCCTAACCAAAATACAGGAACGGAACTACAGTAAGTGTTGCATATTTTGCGTCAGTGTCTGTCAAACAGTACATTATCCCATACTTAACCTCCATAAATGAACCATTATCAGAGAACTATTCTGGCTAAGTGCTCTTCAAAATAAAGTGATATAGGAACAAGTTCAACACAAAAGACCTTTAAAGAAAAAGGAAACTGCAAGAATCAAAAAGCCTGTTATTCACATTTGAAACCATACAAAATGGATTTAACCAGACGAACTAAATAACAGCCAAAGAAAAACTGGCAGCAAAATTAAACAAAAAAAATGAGGAATACGTTAAGACAATAAAAAATTTTTTTTTTTTTTTTTCAGATTTAACGAGCAAGCGACTAATAAATCTGATGGAGGAAGTGAATATGGAAATGAAATCTAGACGTAGACTGTGGAACAGAGAGGGAGAGCTGGGTTAAAATAAAAATATGAGCAGCAAAACAAAACAAAAAAATGCAATTCAAAGAAAAAAAGAGACTGTGAACTTAGACGCATATGGCAGGTATTAGGAGGACCTAGAAAGCACAATCAAGAAAGGAATAGAAATATATACAGACAGACAAACTGGGGTATTTAGATGAACTGACCCAGTTTAAAAGGATGTATGTAACAAACATCATGACTCATGCTCTGAGGTACGAACTATTTTCATTATAGGTCATAGGTGCGGGAAGTGAGGGTGCTGAGGGTGCTGCAGCACCCCCTGTTTTTTTCTGTGGGCAACTGTTTAACTGTTGGGAATTTTTTTTTTAAATTGGAGTGTCTATTTACACCAAGAGCAAATAGCCCGCCTTGTTGGCAGAGGCTATTTACACTAACTCCAGCCACCAACGTGTGATTGGGCTAGTCAACATTACAAAAGACAATAATAATCAAAGTCAATAATCGTCAGATTCAGTGGCGTAGGTGGTAAAGTGTGTGTCATACTTCTTTTGACGCGATTGACCCGGGTTCGAATCTGCCTTTTGGCGAACTTTTTTTCTCCCTTTTCAAATTTCAAATCACATCAGAAAAGCATTTATTTTTAATAAAAATTAAGGAAATAATCAAAAAGTTGAAAATAAAGTATCGGGTAGGGTTAGGTGTAGGGAGGGCTTTTGTCCCAATAAGGTGGCATCCATTTAATAATTTGAATTCAAATTCAAATTTACACTCAATAAGTTATTATTGCACACTGTTTTAATGTATTACAATGCTGAGGTGCAGATAACTGACACTATTTGCAATAAGTAATTAGCAGAATATCCTGCTATTTTAACTATCTATAGCTATTTTCACTTAGTGTAAATAGCATCTATCGCTAAGAAAATATGCTATTTTCACTTAGTGTAAATAGCATATCACTAAAAAATACTGCTATTTTCACTTCGTGTAAATAGCCTCTATCGCACCTCCCACCCCACGCGCGTACAGCACCCCCAACCTAAAAAATCTTCCCGCGCCCGTTATAGGTCTACAAAAACTCTCTGCTGGTATTCACACCATACCATTCGCTGCAGCTATGAGGGGCATAATTGTGTTACGTGGGAGAGAGGTGGGCGGTCAAGCAGTTCTGCAGGACATTTAGCTCATTGTGACCCAAAAGCACAATGTAAGACTGTAAGATGTTTGTGAGCACAGCCAAGCAGGCTGAGCTACAAGTACTAACGTTGTGATGAATAGGGGAATTTGCAGGAGTGAATGGGCCTGTGACCGTTGTGAATAACGGTGTTCTCCATGCTTGAGAGCCTGGAACGCCTCTCGGGCTCACCATCATCAGAGTGGCATCATGAAAGGCTCTTTTGTGACGGGGCGCACACTGAATACGTCTTCCTTCGGGTCTGTGTCCAGTCTAAAAGCCCCAGTGCTTTTGTGTGTCTGTCTGTCTTTCTCTCTTTTCTTTTCAAACAGGGTTTCACAGAGCAGCAACAACATTAGAAAGCAAGCTATGGAAACCAAAGTGTGCTGTTGAGGAACTCTGAACAAGCTACTTCCTTAGAAACATGGCAAAGTGCAGTGTGAAGTAATGACCAATCTACTAATAGCAAATAAGGGGCCATTTTGATAATATAGGCATTGGGTTGATTCTAAAATGTATCAGTTTGGATCTACCTTGTTAGTGGATACTTTGAATTAATAGAGTAAATTAAGGGTGGTATTTATTAAAAATCTATTAATTTTAAAAAATAATTTGAAAAAACATAATTTTTACATTTTTATATTTAATTGATTTTCATTTTTATTATATTTATATATACTGTATATAAAATAAAAATCTATTAAAATTTAAAAAATAGATATAAATCTATTTCATAAATAAATTATTGTTCAAATATAATTGATTTTATATAGAAAATATATTACAATCAATTAAATAAAAAGATAATAAAAATCAATTTGATTTTAAAAAGTAAACAGATATTTTTTCATTTTAATATTTAATTGATTTTATATAGAAAATATATTAAAAATCAATTAAATAAAAAAATAATAAAAATTGATTCGATTTGAAAACGTAAAGTTATTTTTTTCTTTTTCATATTTAATTGATTTTAATTTTTATTATATTTATTTATAAAATAATGCAAATCTATTAAAATTTGAAAAGATAATGAATAAACAGATACAAAGCTATTTCATAAATAAATAATTGTTAAAATATAATTGATTTTATATAGAAAACATTTTTAAAACAAATTAAGTAAAATTACTAAAAAAATCTATTAGATTTGAAAAGTAAACAGATTTTTTTTTTTCATTTTTATATTTAACTGATTTAAATAAATTTATATTTATATAGAAAATAATACAAGGGGTGTACTCACTTCTGTGAGATACTGTATATATATCTAGCAGACTGACTGATTTAATAACTGCGTGTGCGTATGTGGTCTTACCTCATAGGCCTGGGGGCTGGTCAGACATCGAGCCAGAGGACCGCAGCAAGCCGGCAGAGTGGAGGTCAAAGGGGGACCGCTATGGGTCAGGATAGGCTTCAGGTAACTGTACTTGTGTTAAGGGAAAAAGCTCTGCTGAAGTGTCAATGTCAAGCAGACGTGAACCAGGAAGATGTCACACACTGGACTGAAATATGGTTGATATAGACACTTCTTACAACATTATGTACTTTCAATTCCAAAAACAGCTGAAAACATGCAGGTATGGTAAAGTCAACGTCATGCAGTAGTAGCTTGTAGAGTACTCACATTAGTTAATCATAACTTATAATTCTCTACCAATTCAAAAAAAAAAAACTTTCATAGACTCAGTTCTATTAACTTTAACTGTATGCACGCAAAAGAGCAGCTTGGACCGTCTCAAAGCTCTCTGGTAAAGAAAATGATTAAATCTTTTCTGGCTAAACTAGTTAATTCATAACAGCCACATATCAACAATGACTGCAAGACTTCCGACATTCATCCAAGTCAAACATTTCAAAACAGAAAATCAATTCAAACCATTCAAAATAGCATTGCTTATAATGGAAGCTCCAAAAATTCTTGGAACTCTCGGAACTGATATGTGACCCTGGACCACAAAACCAGTCTTAAGTCGCTTGCGTATATTTGTAGCAATGGTCCAGGGTCACATATGATTGAGTCTCAGCCTCATAATCATGGAGTAAACAGATCATCATCCCCTTAAATAGTTCACTCAGAGTCCAGCACACAGACCTAAACAGGACAGCTAGTACGCATTTGGCAGCAATACTGAGGTTTTTTATTTTTGACAGACGGGGATAAAAATAGAGAAGGCGGCAGTAAAATGCAGATGGCATGAAACCAAGAACACCCCGAGATGGATTTGAAAACATATAATATCTATGAGGGGGACCTAAACTGGATGTCCCCTACAGAGTTAGAGAGAGGTATAGACTGCAAAATATCTCTGTAGGATGTCCAATAGCATGGTCTGGCACCCAAAGAGAAACAAAACAGGCAGCTGGCCTTTTGGAAAGCACACAAGCACACTTTAATTCACTCCCGAGGGCCTGTGCAAAAGGAACCGAATGTTGTTGGGTAGGTTGTTGTGACAATAAGGCAGCACACTTGTAAGCCGACAAGCACGGCTGTGGGCGCAGAGAAAATCGCAAGCTAAGATTCCTAATAAACATCTGACATAAGCTCTGAGGACCTGTGAGTCACCACATGTGGAGCTGGCTAGACACAGCTGTGCAGGAAGCGGATTGAGAAGTGTGTGAGAAAATGTGTGTGTGTGCCACTTTCACCTTTAAGCATTATTTCTAGCATCTGTGAGCTAAATAAAACCCCTTTCTTTGCTATTCTGTTCCTCTCACCACCCATGACCGTCTCACTGAAAAGGTACGGCTACAGTAAACCTTTCAGCACAAAATAATTGCAGTGGACGAACCCTGCTGAGAGCTCAAGAATCATTGATTGCTTCATTCAGGACTCTTTGTGAAAATGGACTGCAGCCATTTCATTTGACTTTCCGTGCAAAGAACGTCAGTAATGACATTTCCAGCAGCTCGTATTGAGATGCGGAGCTCAAACTGGAGCTTTTTTTGGAGTGGGAGTTGCGTCAGGACGGTGAGGCTTGTCAGTTCGGGGGTTTAGAGGCTCAGTTAAGGCCTCAGAGTAACTCCAGCACTGATCAAAACCAGCTATCCTATGAAATCTCGGAATTATTCATCCTTTCCTCACTCTCACTCTGCATTTATATTCATCTAGATCCGCTTTAGCGGGTTTCATCAATATGTGTCTCTCTTTTGTCATTGTCTGTGGTGTGGGAGCAGATGTTTTTTCCTAGTCATTTGCATGGAGCCAAAGTAATCTCAGTTGGCTAGGCTCACGGAAGAGCAACTGTGAAAGAGAGGTAATGCTCAACCGTGCTTGAGTTCCTAATGACAAGACCACAAAAGCGTGCAAGTGTGTGTTGTTGTGAACGGCATGCTGAAAAGGATACTTGTGGTCAAAAGTATACCAAAGTCTAAAAAGCCAGGCGCTCTCTTGCTTGGTCTTGCTCTGTCCTTCTGACTCTGTTCCATCCTGAGGAGAGAAAAAGGACGTAAGTGTGATTTATTTAATCTACAGCAGGGTTATGCAAACTTTTTCACACACACACACATACATAATTCAAAGCACAATTCATTATTGTGGCAGACAAGTAAATAATTGAACAGATGTTTAAAACAATGACTTTAGAAGTCAATATATTGTTTTATGTTCATGATTGAACATCACTGCATCAGTAGCGTACAGCAAACAACAATGCATGTTGCAATCGAGTTTGTCAATTTGGAGTTTGTCAATCTGGAGTTTGTCATGTTGAGTTTGTCAAAACCTGATACTTCAAATGTCAAAAGTCTGCCTTTTTGGTAAAAGGCTAAAAATGCACTGTGTAATTTTTGTAATGTAAAGATATTATATTATCTTGTATTATATTATATTATATTATATTACATTACAAAATGTGTACTTTTTGCACCTTTAGTGTCATCAAACGTTAATCCACTACTGGCCACATAAATACCAGGCCATATGGAGAAATGGTCTGCAAACTTTTGAATGGGTGGAACGGAACCTGATACTTAACGGTTTATCATAAATAACAGTACACACACTCAATATTCATCCATATTTATCCACTGACATTGTACATGTAGTAAAACCTCTTGCCAGTACGTTTATCCCAGTTCATCTAATCTCACGAGTTCAGCTTCAACATCAGTTTCATTGCATTTAAAGAGATTACAGATTAACGCCATCACAAACAATCTCACAGTAACACTATACTGCAACCTACCCTAAGCTTGCTATATTCCTTTAGTGTTAATACTATAGTGCGGACCACTGTTTATAAGATAAGATGTGTGACAAAGACAAAAAGTGTACTTTAACCAAAGTAAAACTGTACACATGTGATATAGGGTTGTCATTATACCAAAAAATTCAGTCAATTTTCACAATTTTGATATGATGGCAATAAGTAATATGCTAGTGAATACACTACTTGATAAAAAAATAAATAAAATATTAACATAAATATTAACTAATTAAATTAAAACAATGGAATGTAATAATAAAGACAAATCTATTTTCATAAAATTTCTTCAACAACATTTTTGTTTGATTAATATTATCTATTTTTATTAACTGCATGCACAGATTATGATTTTAACAATTAAGTGTCTGGATTTTAAACATTCTTAAGAATTCCTACAAATAAAATTCTTCTAAATTATTTACTCCTAGTTTTCTAACTTAGAATAGATATATATATTGCATAGTGTGCATATATGCAGTACTGTAGTCCTCTTAGGTTAATGTATTTTAAACTCATGAATTCTTTTTTTAAAATCATTGTAAATAACCTCTGAAAGTTAGTGTTTTACTTTCCAAAGGGCACCATGTTTAATTTACTGGGTTGTTTCAAACATTAAGCATTACAAGTTACATAGACTATATATTGCTTCTACCAAGCTTTACTTTTTTAATCTAGTACACTTGTAACCAGGGCTTGACATTAACACCCGCCAAATGTGACCCTGGACCACAAAACCTCTCAAGTCGCTGGGGTATATTTGTAGCAATAGCCAAAAATACATTGTATGGGTCAAAATTATTTCTTTTTATGCCAAAAATCATTAGGACATTAAGTAAAGATCATGTTACATAAAGATATTTTTTTGATTAGTAATATGCATTGCTAAGAACTTTTTTTGGACAACCTTTTTTTTTTTGCACCCTCAGATTCCAGATTTTCAGATAGTTGTATCTCAGCCAAATATTGTCCTATCCTAACAAACCATACATCGAGATTTTTACTTGCCCGACCGGACAACTAATCTGATTAAAACATCTAATTAGGGAAGCACCGAAATTTCGGCGAGAATGATTGTGATTTTATTTATTACGCCAGTTGAGGCTCACACAGCCTGTCTGTGAGAGAATCTCATGGAGAAATTAAAACGAACAACTGCACACAGAAGAAACATAAAAATGTTACTTAGTTTTTAATATTTATAACATACAGAATATGTTAATTGTTAAGCAACATGACCAAGAGAGTGACGTTTTCCCTGAAAACCACGACTGCAAATTTGACATTTTATACAAGAGTTAAAACGAGTAGTTAACATACATTTTAGTTCAATATTTTAATTTGAATTTATTGAAAGGATATATTGTCAGCGTTGACAGTTTTTGCTCAATTTGGTTAATGAAAATAGTTCCAAACAAAGATCACAGCAGAACAGTCGCGCATCTCTGAGCAACACACAGCGGTGTTGATTTGCGTTTTTGAATTTTGAGTCAATGATTCAGTGGTCCATTCATAAAGACAGGCAGTTGCTTCATTCGTGAATGAATCGGCTGTCTGAACGAATCGTTTGAAGGCATGCTTCAATGACTCATTAATTAAGACAGTCACTTGCTGCCACCTATTGGCGGTTTACTTTCATAGTAGATTATCTTTGCATTTTTTCCAACATTTCATATTTGTATATTAAAAAAAAAAAACTATTTTAAAACACCAAGCTCACAACATTATTTATGCTGTTATAATTTTGCAGTCTAAATGCATTCTTGCTATATTTCAGCTACATTGAACTGTCTGTGTAAATGCATCTAAATGCCACTCCAGTCACTTCTGTTTCTTCTGCAGTGGAAAGATCGGTTTTGTTGATACTGATTTAACTTGATTGGTAACAGCCCTATAGACCCTATAATATGTCTAATTATATTAATTGAAATTATTAATAAAATGTAAGAATTTGATATGAAAGATGATACATGTATTTAATACGGTTAGGGGAAAATGCCCTTTAAATAGGCCAAAAATGACCTGGAAATCAATTTAAATACATTTTTGTATGCAGTATTAAGTCAAATAAAACGTAATTTCCCAACAACAAAATTGTGGCCAGTCAAAATGCTGAGTGGCTAGTAAATTTGGAAAACCACTAGCCACAGTGGCTGGTGAGCAAAAAAGTTAATGTCAAGCCCTGCTTGTAACCCTATCAGATGCTTGTGTTCCAGATGGAAACACTAAGGGTTATCAAAAGGGAGAGATGCTGGCAGCCATTGACTTCCATAGTATGGGGGGAAAAAATCCTATGAAAGTCAATGGCTACCTATTTGGAAAGAAACTCTTACAGGTTTGGAACAACAGGTTTGGGGAGTAAATGACAGATTTTTCAATTTTGGGTGAGCTATCCCTTTAGGAAGACTTTTGTGAATCTGGTCTAGATTGTTTATTTCCTAAATCTATAAACCAACTGTGTTTACCAAGAAATGTGTTTGACCACTTATGGTCAGTCGTAAGCACAAGCACTCGTCAACATCTTTATTATTTCAGCATCAACTTTGTACCAAAGTACCTGTACTTTGAGATCCTTAGTGCTCATATCACCAGTGCATGAAGTCTGCATTATCTTGTATCTCTGTATTGGTGCATGTATTCGTACTTCTTCAAAAACACACCCACGGGTTTCAAACACAACATGCCAACAGCTAAGAGGTGTCAGGGTTGTTTGAATGGCCGTTTTTGAAGGGGTTGAATTTATCTTTCGAAGGATCGCTCCACAAATGACACTTAGGCAAGCGTGCACCTTTTTTTAGAGGCCAAAACCAGGAAGAATGAATTTGTGTGTGGTTTTTGGGTAGCTGCATATGAGGTCTTAAAGGGTTAGTTCACCTAAAACTGAAAATTGGCTTGTGTTTTACTCACCCTCGAAGCATCCTAGGTGTATATGACTTTCTTCTTTCAGACAAATCCAGTTGGAGTTATATTAAAAATTGTCCTGGCTTTTCCAAGCTCTATCATTGCAGTCAGCGGGTGTTGCAGTTGAACAGTCCACAAGTCGTCAAATAAAGCGCACGCATTCATAATAAAACGTGCTTCACACGGCTCCGGGGGTGAATAAATGTCTTCTGTAGTGAATCCATGCGTTTTTGTAAGAAAAATATCCATATTTCAAACGTAATAAACCCTTTTCTCTCACTTCCGTTTTCTGTCATACGGGGAAGGCGTTCTAGCGGAAGGCGTATGACGTATGCGCAGCGCACGCACCTCTTGAGGTATGCTAGTCTCACGAGTTTGTTTATAGGAGCAAAGGAAGCAAAGTTTCCTTACTTTAGCAAAGGAAAACCAGTCTCCTCTTGGTTTATATCGAAATCCTCCGACATTTTTCTTTGCAAATCTTCGGTTTGTTCTTCTAATTCGTGACCGGCGTTTTGTTTCTTTCTCTCTCCGCGTTCGTCACCAATCACGCAACGCCGACGTGCTACGACATCCGCCGGCGCGGCTTCCGCGTATGACAGTTAGATGAAGTGAGAGAGAAGTGTTTATTACGTTTGAAATATGGATATTTTTCGTACAAAAATGCATGGATTCACTACAGAAGGCCTTTATTCACCCCCGGAGCTGTGTGAAGCACGTTTTATTATGAATGTGAGCCAGGACAATTTTTAATATAACTCCGACTGGATTTGTCTGAAAGAAGAAAGTCATATACACCTAGGATGCTTCGAGAGTGAGTAAAACATAAGCCAATTTTCATTTTTGGGTGAACTAATCCTTTAAGTGCGAAAGGGACAGGATGATGTGGCAGCAATTCAGAACAAGAGTTTTACATTTTCCAAAAGAAATGTTACTGATAATTGGCAGTGCAAATCCACGTTACTTGGGTGTTCCTGGGTGGTTTCTAAGGCATTGCAAAATTCTTCCTTTAATGTATGTCTAGAGAACATTATAAGACTGATGGCTTAAAAAGTACTAGCACACGTTTCCTTTGTTGTACAGTTTGAAGCATCACTCATTTCTATAGCAAAAATAAAATACTTGGTAAAAGCTTCATTGGCAGGAGGACAGAAACATATTGAGACTTACTCCCTGAAGGACCTGGAAGCTGTCCCCACATGGCTGAAGATCCTGATCAGGGTCCACTCCAACTCTGAAAGAGAGAGAAACTGCACATCAGTCTGCCTGTGTGCATCTGTGACATGAGCTTTCCCCACAGTGCATATGCAGCCAAATATGTACCACAACCTTTTAGCAAAGCCCACAAACGGCAGCAGCACGAAGAAAAGATAAGCAGGCGAAATGGACTCAAGCAGAGCTATATTGATCATGTTACAATCTCATTTCACACAACATACCTACTGCAGCAAGGCAAGGTTTCCACTGAGAAGAAGTTACACAAATAAATCATAAGGTCTACAGGCAATTCCACTCATTTGTCTTCTACAGCTGGTCACAGGCTTAAACTTCTAGTTTTTGACATCACCTAATTTAAATAAAACGACCACAAAGGAGCATGTAAAAACAAAATGAACAAAGGATGATCTAAATATTGAAAATATATTTGATATATTAAATACATGGCAGGAATGTACATAATACAGAATACTCAACAAGTTTAAATAGACTTCATGACTGATGTTACTTTTACTTACACTTTTAAGTCGAATGTAGTATAAAGAATTACCATTTTGGTTATAGTGTTATTTTGATAAAATATCAATATTAGATGAAAAAAAAACATTTCTAAATTTTGTTTAAGCGCAAGTATTAAAATTACTAAAACTGAAATAAACTAAATTAAAGTGGAAATATTTTTTTTTTAAAACTAACAAAAACACAAAATTACTACAACTAAATAAAAATTGAAAACATAAAAAAAAATTTAAGAAATCCACACAATGTAATACTCTCATGAACGTGGGGCGAAAAATGACACGGAAGAAAATTAATTGTTGAATTAAGTCATTATTTTTGTTTTCTTTACACACAAAAAGCATTCTCGTAGCTTCATAACATTACAGTTTAACCACTGATGTCACGTGGATTATTTTAATGATGTCCTAACTACCTTTGTGGGCCTTGAACGTGTCAGTTGCGTTGCTGTCAATGTCGGGTCAGAAAGCTCTCGGATTTCATCAAAAATATCTTAATTTGTGTTCCGTCTACAGGCAATTCCACTCATTTGTCTTCTACAGCTGGTCACAGGCTTAAACTTCTAGTTTTTGACATCACCTAATTTAAATAAAACGACCACAAAGGAGCATGTAAAAACAAAATGAACAAAGGATGATCTAAATATTGAAAATATATTTGATATATTAAATACATGGCAGGAATGTACATAATACAGAATACTCAACAAGTTTAAATAGACTTCATGACTGATGTTACTTTTACTTACACTTTTAAGTCGAATGTAGTATAAAGAATTACCATTTTGGTTATAGTGTTATTTTGATCAAATATCAATATTAGATGAAAAAAAAACATTTCTAAATTTTGTTTAAGCGCAAGTATTAAAATTACTAAAACTGAAATAAACTAAATTAAAGTGGAAATATTTTTTTTTTTAAACTAACAAAAACACAAAATTACTACAACTAAATAAAAATTGAAAACATAAAAAAAAAATTAAGAAATCCACACAATGTAATACTCTCATGAACGTGTGGCGAAAAATGACACGGAAGAAAATTAATTGTTGAATTAAGTCATTATTTTTGTTTTCTTTACACACAAAAAGCATTCTCGTAGCTTCATAACATTACAGTTTAACCACTGATGTCACGTGGATTATTTTAATGATGTCCTAACTACCTTTGTGGGCCTTGAACGTGTCAGTTGCGTTGCTGTCAATGTCGGGTCAGAAAGCTCTCGGATTTCATCAAAAATATCTTAATTTGTGTTCCGAAGATGAACGAAGGTCGTACAGGTTTGGAACGACATGAGGGTGAGTAATTAATGACAAAATTTTCATTTTTGGGTAAACTATCCCTTTAACATCAGTTCATGTCAAAACTGTCTTTTCCTGTGTAAGTGAACAGTTCTTGGCCAGAATAAACAAATGCAAAGTGGACCAGACTTCCGTCTGGATCAAAGACCAAACTTGTGTGAAGAGCCAGACATGTTCTCCCATTCGCTTGACTGGCTGAAATACGAGGAGAACCCAGCAGACCTTTAGAGCTCAGAGGGTGAGGCTTTGCTGAGATAAGTGATACACTAGGTGAACTTTCACTCTGGCCTTTAAGTACATTTACTGATCTTTGATCCTATGGCTCGTCTTTCATTCTCCCTCTCAATTAAAACAGTGGATATGACGCGACCGCTGGCTTTTGAACCCCAAGGATCAACAGAGAGTTCATTGTGAAGTCAGACACAGCTTGAGGGTTAGCAGAAGCTCAGGCGTTCTGAGCCTCTAGTGCCGCCCATGTGGACAAGTGCCAATGAAAACAGAAAGAGCTGACTTATTATCTGTCTTTGCAATGACAAGCAGTTAAAACTTTACTGAACATCTTATCATTTTATAGTCAGCAAGGAATATTTGTCTCCCAAAACGTGGGTGAAAAAACAGTTAACATACTTCTGCCAATACCAGTGTTTCATTTCTGGGTGACAGACCAGGTGTCTTTACAAGCTGCTGTTGTTTCTATCACATCTAGAAGAGAACTGTCTGTAAAACAAAAAAGAGTTTTCCTCCCCATTGGTTTATAGAAAGGGTGCCTAAGTTGTCCAAAAAGGACTTACAGCTCTGGGTTATAGATCAGGGGAAGATTTGCTTTCACACAAGTTACACTGGGAAATGGGAAACAGTGGGGAAGGAAGGAGCTTGAACTTTGCTGAAGGAATGTTTGAAGCTAAAGATCTGTATTTATTTATTTGTGCTAAAGACTTGCAAGTTGAAAAGGAATAAAATGGAGGGGCTCGGAGGAAGAACGGCAAGAGATAAAACAAAACAGAAAAATGAAATACAAGGAAACCAAAGAATATCTTGGAGTTAAATAATACAAACATTAGGCTACTGCAGCTGGAGGGTGGGCTACATTAAAGGGTCACATGGAGGTTAGAGGAGCCAGTTATGACAACAACAAAAAAACAAGGCAAAAATTGAGGAAGAGTACTACACAGTATGCACTCGCGTGTGCAGAAAGCATACAAGCGTGGTGGATACCGAACATTTCCTTCCTGCAAGACGGACAGAGCAGCTCTCGCTGTCAGCCTGTGTGTGCGGTTGCTAATATACTGAAGCCAAGCAAGCCAAGGGCAGCAGATTGTTTTGAATGCAGGTATAAGAGGAAGCTTATTCATTTCGTAAGACTAATCTTTCTTTTGATGCCTTGGTATTACTCATCTGCAGTCTTAAGCCAGGAGGATATCGAGTCTTTGCCAGTGAGCTTTGTGTACAGATTTCCTTTAGCACCCCAACGTGAAAACAGGCGCCACAGCGCACACACATTCTTTCAAAGCGACTCCCACCAGTTTTAAATACAGCCCTGGAAGAAATGGACTGGCACATCATGGAGACTAACCACTGAGAACAAACATTTGAGTGTGCAAAGGAAGTTAACTGCTTATAAAGGGGTGCTGTAATGATTTATACTGAGTAGAAAAAGAGAAGAAGATTTTTGCAGGAGTACAATAGATAGCAGCAGTGAAGGATTAGAAATGAAATTAAAATAATAAAGTAGAGAATAGAATAGAATAGAATAGAATAGAATGTTTGCATTGGAATTCCAGCCACCATTTTTTTTTTCAGGCCAAAAAAGAAAAAACTAAGAAATACTGTATAAACCATTTTTGTGTGGAGACTCTTGTGAAGAAAAACAAACAAAAGCTACAAATAGAAAATATAAATTTGTACCGTCTGTAACCAAATAAAAAAAAAATTCTAATAAAAAGAATTTCTTTAGATATTTGCATAGATATTTTCAGCCCAGTGTGTCCAAAATTGTTGATTTCAGACAGGAATTTTCATTTCTATACATCACTGTAAAATAAAACAGGATAGGAACAGGAGCAGAAAAGATTTCACAGGAATACTGTAGAGTAATAGGTGTACAATAGAGTCTTAAAGCAATCAAGAGATATGTGCTTGATTAAAGCAGAAGCCCAGACATTACAGTGTCAAACACCAACGCAAACGACTGCTTCTAATGTGCATTTTACCAGGTGAAGTCAAAAGGTCACCACCACCTGTACAAGAGTTCAAAGTCCATCATCACCTGACGTAATTCCACAGTCTACGCAGCCTCTCCTTCTCTGCAGCAGATGTCTCTCCAACCCTGAGCACAACACAGAACGCTTGAGACCAGCCCTGAAAACATCAAACATCCTAGCAGCTTCTACTGAGAAAAGACTTCAAACTCTGAGGTTTCTCTGACTGCAAAGATTGGTCTTTGTGCCTATGTATTGGTATTTGTGTTTCTTGGTACATAACTACATATGAAAACACACACACAAAAAAAAAAAAAAAAATTAAATGAGGGAATTAATTTACAAAAGAGTCATGTAATGGTTAAATGCTCCTCCTAGGCATTTGCCAAACAGAGACAGAAGAAGTAAAATTATGTTGGTCAGACGGCATTTAAACTCTTTCTGCAAAACAGACATTTCCTTTCTGATACATAAAGTATGTTTGGGGCTTCACATTCCTGCTCTGAATTGGCTCTCTGTGCGCAGAGCTCAATGTTTATAGAGTAAGTGGAACCTCCTGGGACTGTTCTAGAAAAGGCAGAACTGGCCAGCACAGAGGAAGAAAGTCTAAACCAATGCCGAAGAGAATCATCTGAGCAACAGACAGCCTCCAACCACTGTCAGGCCATTTCAAAACTGTATATAAGCTTTTCTAAGTTTTCATACAGCAGTTTGTTAAAATAAGAATAACATTAAACATTAAATAAAAAAATTCTATAAAAAACTCAAATTAAAATGAACATTAATTAAAAATTAAATACTAAAAATAAATTAAAATGAACATTAATTAAAAATAAATTAAATGTTAAATTAAACAATAAATAATTAAACATTTAAATATTAAAATAAATCAATAGTAAAGTAATACGACGGTCACATGAATATGAAAAAGTAACAAAAAAGTGAAAGAATTAATTTCCAAAAGAGTGATGTAATGGCTAAATGTTCTTTTTAGGCATTTGCCAAAGAGTCAAATTATATAGGTCAAAAGACATTTAAACTCTTTCTGCAAAACAGACATTTCCTTTCTGATACATAAAGTATGTTTGGGGCTTCACATTCCTGCTCTGAATTGGCTCTCTGTGCGCAGAGCTCAATGTTTATAGAGTAAGTGGAACCTCCTGGGACTGTTCTAGAAAAGGCAGAACTGGCCAGCACAGAGGAAGAAAGTCTAAACCAATGCCGAAGAGAATCGTCTGAGCAACAGACAGCCTCCAACCACTGTCAGGCCATTTCAAAACTGTATATAAGTTTTTCTAAGTTTTCATACAGCAGTTTGTTAAAATAAGAATAACATTAAACATTAAATTAAAAAATTCTATAAAAAACTCAAATTAAAATGAACATTAATTAAAAATTAAATACTAAAAATAAATTAAAATGAACATTAATTAAAAATAAATTAAATGTTAAATTAAACAATAAATAATTAAAAATTTAAATATTAAAATAAATCAATAGTAAAGTAATACAACAGTCACATGAATACCTTTATGAAAAACATCATTAAATGTGGATGTGAAAGTAGCCATGCTTTGCATTCTGATGTGTTTTTTTTCCCCCAGCACTCAGACACTACATTGACAAATGCCTAAAGTACACCATCGATTCCAGTTTCAAAAGGGAGCTATGCAAAAGCCTCTCTTTAATCTCAGGTGACCTGGTCAGCTTGAATAAAAGCAGTGGCACCCCGTCTGTTTCTTTGAGCTGAACGTGAGCCTATTCTTTCATCCACACTTAAGTACAGTAGCTTTGCACATTTTGTTTTCAACGAGTTATCTGATTGCTTATTTTAATTGCACATTGATTAGTCTGCAGTTGCCCAAAGCAGGAGACGACCACAGTCGAGTTAAGAATAGTGTGTACGTGTGAGTATTGGAGAGCAGCCCTCACTCAACATGGAAAAATGTAGCGTGAGCCAGTCTAGGGGTCAACTGTAGTGCATTTATGGAAATGGAAACCCTTTGGAGAATGAGAGAGAATAACCTCCATCAAATTTACTTGAAAAGTAGAACAACAAAAGGCCAGCGGTGGAATCCCTAAATGCTCAGGAAACACAGCTGGCAGAAAAATCACTACTGTTAATACACTAATGCACCATGTGACCAAAGGATTGTTACTCTTGCTGTGCAGAATTTAAAATAAGAGAAACCCAAAGTGTCTCTTTAATCCGCCTGTTTAATTGTCTTATTATTGTCCTACATGCAACATTCATGAAACTAAAGTTGCTATGCTCTTACACTAAGTGAAGATGATTTGATCCTTTGTACTGTCGCTTTGTAAAAATGTTCAGTTGTGTTGTATTGTCAATTAACATGAAGCAACAACATACATTTGCTACTCAACCTGTGCTAATTAACAATTAATTCAACTATACTGCTGTAGAGCAACCGCCCACACTATGCATACAGAGGGAAATTAAAGGGCCTTCAGAAAGAAACAGGAAAGGATCAATATCAGCATCCATTACATTTTTGCACTGCAGAAACTCTTAAATCTTAGCTTTGCATATGGTGCATGTGCACTTGCATGCTATGGTGTATATATATATATATATATATATTTTTTTTTTTTTTCCCACTGTAAGTATATGGAATTTTTCACCTATTTTAACATCAGTGAATCTTGTAAGTCTGATTGCAATTTACATGACAGAATTTATTCAAATCTCTAACCCAATTATTTGTAGAAACCACACACAAACAAGGCTACTCTGTTCTGTCACCATGATGTACACACTGGACCACTGGATGCACTCTTTTTGCTAATGCTATGATTGTGGTATTGAGTACTTCAGCAGTTTCACAGTTGGCTATATATGAAAGTGTTTGAACACAGAACATGGAACAGTTTACAATGCTTGATTGTTTACACAAATTCCACATTTACTGTTGGCTGGACAGCAAAACTTTGGCTTTAGTTCGGTTCTAGATCTGGTGCCTTAATGTCAATACCATGAATGCAAAGTAATGCCATACTTAACCTTGACAGCACTGGCTAGCAGCAGCCTAATATGTATGAACAGACTTTTATTGCTTGGTTTATTATTAATTTTACAGGCATTTGCCTTCATTAGACAGGGCAGTAATGCACAGCTCTGATAGTTACCTTTTCTTTTTTGATGTTACATTATGACTTTGCTCACTCATTGCTACTGTGATGTGAAAAACAACACACTGCAAAATGCTGGTATTGTGCTTTTTTAAATATTTGTTGGTTTACTGGTATGCCACACAAACCTAGTCATTCTGATGTGGCAAAAACACAAATAGGGATTTGAATTTTGAAATGTAGAGTATATGGTCTACTTTTATGTTGCACTTTTCTAATTTTTGGTGATTATTGCCATGTACTTTGGGTAAAGTATCTCCTATAGGTGTCCCAATCAGTGTTATTTTCACACTATTTACAGTATGTATACAGTATTTATTAATATTTTAAAATGCTTTCAATTTTATATTTTAAGTTTTCATTTTAAATTTTAGTTTAAGTTTTATTTATTTGTTTATATTTTCAAATAATTTTAGTTTTAGTAATATTAGTATTTCAACTTATTTCGGTTAATTGCCAGGCCATCTAATATATATATATTTTATTACAGCTTTATTTCAATTATTAAAAGTGATTCTTTATAGTTATAGTTAACAATAACAACTCTGGTTGCAATGCAAAAAAACAACAACAACCATTCAATCATGTTCTTGTAGCATGAAGGTGTGTAAATGACAAAATTTAAATATTAGGCAGAACTATCCATTTAAAGAAATCCTACTATGAAAACTTCCTCATGCATTTGACCTCTGTTATCTTTATGGTTGCTAAGCATTCAGTGCACATGCAAAACTCTGCAAAAAAAAAACAAAAAAAAAACGGTGTTAGTACATTGTGATCATGATGCATCAAAAAAGCTTCCATTAAGAGTGTTATGTAGCAGCAGGTGACTCAAGACAATTACAGTTATGAACGCAATCTATTACTCCTATCCGGTCTTAATTCCAGTCAGCCTACATAAGGCCAGTCATTAGCTCCCAAAGCCATTTAGTTGGTGTTCGAAAAAAATTTAAATCCATATCGCCCTGATTTGTTGGCATTATCGGACAAAAGCAACTCATTTACAGAAATACTGTTGTTAACACTGCTTAGATTCTTGCCCTCGTTTTATTTACCCCGTTGTGGTCACCCTACGCATATCTGCGACTCATTGAGTGCACAGCAGTTTTGCAGATAATAACCTGAGCTTCTCAATCTCATTCTACAGCAGCTGCCATCAGCATTGCTCCTCAATAATCCTCTTTATTCTGACAAACTAGCAGCACTTATTAATGGCGCCGTATCAGCCAGCCCCTGCTGAGGACGGCCAGACAAACACTGGCTCTTGGCGACATAAACAACCCCAGCTCCTTTCCCATCTGCTTTTGAGTGGTTCGTTTTCTGAGAACATTTCACCTCAGAACAAACCAAAAAGGAAGAGCGCACAGTTGACACACAAACAACGTGTGAAAACAGCCACCGTCTAAAATGCCTTTCAAACCCTCTACAAAATGGGCATAAGCGGTCTTACTAAGGAAAATCAAATGCGACCTCATTTGTCAAAATCTGCTTGATTAATAAAAATGAATAAACATGTTTAGGGTGAGCTTTTCTGCCACCTGCTGGACAGACTGTGTAAGTCTTTTCTCAAAGTTAACCAAATCCATCTAACATTCAAACTGAAAAAAATGCTACAAGTAAAAACCTGTTAACTGGTTAAAGGTAGTTCCCTTACTACATATATTGAGAAATTGTATTAGATCTAATCTTGCATTTAATGCAATTTTACAGTACAATACTGTTAAATATACAGTTTGTGGGAGTAAAAAATAACAAATCATCTTGTAATTTACAAAGAAAAAATGTACTGGCATTCCCAGAATTCCCTGTGTGACTGCTCACATTTGATGGCATTTTGTTTAAATAATTGTTTCTTAATAGTTTGTTATCAGTAGGGTTTTATGTTACATCACATGCTAATTACTGTTTATTGCATTATTGTGTTACCATGATGGTGTTTTGTGCTTGTGGTTATGACACTGTGTGTGCCTTCTACATTAGTATTTACTTGTGGAAAAGCTATTTAGGATTAACTTGGATTCATCATGTAGCTTTCTTTTTATGTGTGATCATAGTGGTTGTCAGTACATGTTTAAAGTACAAAACGGATGTTAGCAGCAGTGTGGCTTAATTCAGCAGAAAAGGACTGTTTGATTTACTGGTTTAAAATGTCAATTTCTTCGTAAATTACAGTCTTAAACTAAAAGGTTTTGTAAACATGTTTACATTTTCACTGTATTTTTACAGAATTATTCTGGCAAAGTTGCCATTTTTTTCTGTAAGGACAGCGTAGGCTTTACCATCCTGTGTGCAAACACAAAGGGCCAGATTTACTAAACAGGGCAAATTAAGGTTAGAGTGCAATTCCATAAAAGCGCCGATGGGAGGGGGAAATTCTGTGGGTGATTTACTGATAATGCGCACATTAAAGAGCACAGACGCAGCCAGATCATTTCCACAATGACCAGCTCAATCTACCAAAGAGCAGCGCAAATTACTGCCTGCTTTAAAACATGCTTTTTTTGAGTGTTAAATAATGGCGCAAAGACCAGTAATTTGACGTGCGCAAACATTAGTAAATCGTGTTGCGTGACTCATTTTAATACTCTCCTTTCATAAATTTTGCATCTGAAAGGGAAACTCCTACAAATGCATATTCAATAAGGTCAGGTGCAAAAATAACAGTCCACTTTTTAGCGCTAATTCTTCACTGCACGTCTTTAGTAAATCCTGACAGTACTATTATAATGCCAAAAGACGATTAGTAAATCTGACCCTAAATTCTAGAACTTCCTGTGCATGAAAAATGTTCCAAAATCCCTCTCACTCTTAAAAATGGGTCAGATAGGGCACCGATCAAGTCTCTTGAACTCTGACCTGATATGTAGCCAGGACAGCATTGGCGTGGTGCCTCCTCCAAACACCCAAACTGTGAAGAACACAATGAGCAGGGTCGTGGTGAACATCATCTGCCGCGCGTATGTGGCGGTGTCACGGATAGCCAGAGCGAATGCCATTGCCCCTCGCAGCCCTGCAGAGCACAAACACACACACACAGCAGTCACAATAGATTTTAGTAAGAATGACAGCCCTGCTACACATAGAATGGAAGTGCACTTAAGCAGGCAAACAGCCATCACACTCGATCAGTTGTGTTTTAGGGTCTCTGCACTTTGCTGCCCTTTTAGCTGGGTGGTGTTGCTGGTCTGGAGGGAGCTGCTCCACATCAAGAGCTGTTCTTAGAGATGTTCTGATTCTGATGCCTCATTTCACTCTTAATTTAGATCTCGATAAGCTTCAACAGGGTGCTGAAATCTACAGAGAGTTCAAATCAAAGAGTCTGACACTAAAGGATGCTACAAAACTGATTGCACCGATTTATATTCTACGTCATTGTATTTATTAAACGGTTCTGTATCTTTAATGTCATGCAAGCATCAGAGAAGAGGAAGTAAGCCAGGTGTGCTCACCACCTTACCTGCAAACATCATCATGTGCTGAAAGTTTCCCCTGATTTTGTGTCTTCGGCCCAGGTTAATCAGGAAAGACAAAGGATAGATGTTCAAGGCCCGGCCGATAAAGATGGCTATCTAGTAGTCAAAATGTTAAAGAAAAATCTTCTCACATATGGCATATTAAGTTAATAGAAATTTAGACCTACACTACTGTTCAAAACTGTTTGCATTAACATTTGGTAGGATGCATTAACATTTAATCAAGTGACAGTAAAGACTTTTACATTGTTACTAAAGTTTTACCTAAACACTGTTCTTTTGAACTTACAATTCAATGAATCCTGAGAAAAAGTTTTGAAATTCAGCTGTCGTCATATGAATACATTTTAAAATATATTCAAATAAAAAACAGTTCTTTTAAATTGTTATAATATTTCACAATATTACTGTTTGTACTGTATTTTTTTAATCAGATAAAAGCAGCATTGTTGAGCATAAGAGACCGTCAAAAACATCACAAAATAAAATCTTACTGACTTCAAACGTTTGAAGGTTACTGTAGATTATGCAGCTTAAAAATGGATGGTTAAAAGTTTCAACCCACAGATAATGCTGAAGAACAATTATGTAAAATTACATTAGAATTTGCCATTTAAAAACAATTACAGTATTGTATGGTTTTCACAAAACTTGTAATATTGCACACAAGTCAAATTTTATGGTGTTTTTGTCCTTTCTGAAAGACCTAAAATAATACAACAGAATAGTAACTTGCAATTCCTTCAAAACCTATACATAACGCCTCTTAGTGGTCATAATTGTTTTTTTTGTTTTTTTTGCCATTTATAAATGACATAAATCAAGATGAAAAAAACAGCCATGAACTTTTCCAGATGTTTTTGAGCATTTAAAATGATTTGGCTCGCAGGTACATCTTCTCTAAAATGCTGTCAAACTATCTGACCGAGGTAAATGCTAGGGGTTAATGCACATTACCACCTCCTCAATGTGAAACTTTCATTTCAACTGAAAGACAAGGATACAAAGGCTCCAAATATGAAAATGGGGCTGAAGACGTGATTCTGAAAGGTGAAGAGTGCCAGGCCCATGTATGAGAAGATGAAGTTCTCTGCTAGGAAGTGCAGCACCTCAAACAACTGCAACAGCAAAGAAACATGCCACACATGAAGCTGTATGCATCTGACATCAGCACATTTGGTCAACAAAACAGCTGAAACAACATTCACAAAAGCAAAGTCAAGCAAGCAAGTCCTAAGTGTACTAGAAATACATGCTCCCCCTCTGTATACTCTACAATGCCTTTTGTAATGTATGATAGATCTAAAGCTGAGACCAATATCTTCAATTCCTGTGACTATAACTTCTAAACCGTCTCTCTATAGACGGGAGCTTTGGTAATAGCGAGTCCGGCCCCCTGGAGAGAAATCCAGTGCCACAGGGGTGTCGTAATTACTGTATGCACCCCACTTCACTTCATCACACATTGCACTACTCTGACGACACCACAGGGGTGCTGGGAATTCACTTAGCACTATCCCTCGACTTATGGCCCCCCTGCATCAAAGCATCTTTTGAAGTAGAATATGCAGGTCTCCCATCCCCCCCAAAAAAATCCTTGTTGCTCTTTTCTACATACTTTACTTTTTCAACTTCGTCACAGTTCATTTCCCTCTGGTTTTATACCAACTGCTCTGAAAGCAACTAAAAGTCAACGGTTAATATATTTTACTTGAAAAAAAGTTCAAATATTTTACCTGTTTAGTGCGTTTGGTTGATTCCTCAGAGAGATTGTTGTAGGTATAATGGGCCTGTGTGATTCCACAAAACAGCACAGCGACAACACCTAAAATAGTAAAGGATATCAGCATCACATGTGCCTTTTTTCTTTCGAGTGGGGGATGGGATGCAATTTCAGTACAGGTTGGAGGTGACTAATGAAACAACCAGATGATAAGTGCAAATGAATGAACACATTTACACATCAAGGATGTTATCATTCAGCAACACGGCCTGCCCAGGTACAGCATTATGGAGGAAGTTTTAAGTTTTTGAATTTTATTTGCATATTTGTATGCAAAGGATTTGGCATGAACATGAATGTAACATTTTTGTCATGCTAATAAAGCACATTAAACCTGAACAGATGACTTTCTAAACCCCAGAAAATGATACTATTATTGCAGCTGATATTTAACTATAGCAGGAAATGTCGTGCTGTTCCTAGAGGGGAAGCAGCTGCAGCTTCATATTATACTTTATTATATTATAGTTTGACCCAGCAGATTATCCACTATGCTTTCATTACCAACCCACACAAAACACGCACCTGTGAATCCACAAGCTTCAGCCAGTAGAAAAGTACTCCAAGACATGAGGAAGAACAGAGCAGTCTCCAGCAGAGGGAAACAGTGCAGCTTGGTGAATTTTGTCACGTGGATAAAGTTAAGAATTTAAACCACATATCTGATTAAATAATCAGATAGCTAATCAAACAAAGATTAAAATTACTAAAGATGTACACTACCACTCAAAAGTTTTTTCTTATGTTTTTTTTGGGGGGAAAAGTCTCTTTTACTCATCAAGGCTTGCTTTATTTAATATATTTATTTAAAATAGCTGTTTTCTATTTTAATATATTTTAAAATGAATGACAAAAAGCTGAATTTTCAACAGCCATTTCTCTAGTTATTGGGTGTGACATGATTCTTCAGAAATCATTCAAATATGCGGAGTTAGTTCTCAAGAAATATTATCAAAATCGAAAACAGTTGTGCTGCTTCCTATTTTTGTGGAAATAGTGATGCATTTTTTTCAACATTTTTGATAAACAAAGGTAAATAACAGCAATTATTTGAAATTGATTTTTTTTTAGATTTTGAAATTAGATTTTTGTACGTTTAAAAATACTTACTGTGACTTTTGGTAAAAAATTTATATTCTTACTGAATTTTGAATGAATATACAAACAATGTATATACAAACTGTATTTACTAGGTTACTCTTGACAGAAATCAGTCACTGTTTAGAGGATAATTCTACAGTGTTACTAATTTTACAAATAGGTAAAAGAATCAACATCACTATGAAGCCAAAAGGGCATCAACACAACTTATTCGCATAAACCTAAATATATTTAGACTGATTTAATGACAACATGCAAAAGGATATGAGGGCAGTGACTACTCCAGTGACTGCACCCATAGCGAAAGAGCCACTGAAGATGCCCAAGAAGATGCCCACCGACTTGAAGAAGGCAGAGGCATCAAATGTGTGTGTGTTGGCTCCTGAAGGCTGATACGCCACAATTGACCTGCATGCCAAAAACAAAACAATCCAAATCATTAAATTAACTGACTATGCTGATCTGATTACACAGATTGCCTGAAAATGCACATTATTTTATTTTAAAATTATTTATTTTATATGCATGCTTTTTTTTCCCCAACCAAAGTCTAAACAACACCGTTTTGCTGTGATAATCTGCCTATACTGACAAATTGTGTAAGCGGTCCCGAAAAAGAAAATCAGAAACTATCAGCTTTAGCTCATTGTGTCCAAAAGGGGGAGTCAGAGCGCCATCCTGAAACACAACTGGAGTTGCAACATCATTCATTTTTACTATTCAGCATTACAGTGAAAATGTCCCCAGCACCCCCTCTTGTGCTGGCAGCCTGGGAAATCCCACCAACTGCCACAGACCAAACACAGTGATTTTAACATTTTTTGTAGCAACAGAAAGGGAAAAAGAAAGTGATACTGTTTGAAATTGGGACTTACGATGAAAGGACTATGGCGACTGCATCGTTCATGACACTCTCTCCAAACAGCAGTGCATAGAGATCACCATCAGCATGGAGCTCATTAAAGATCGCAAGCACTGTGACTAAAAATCACACACACAAATCAGCAACAAAACGTATTGAAATCCTGAATGGTAATGCACAACTTACTAGTCAGGTCATATAAAAGATGCTAAGATTTTAGCATTTAACAGCAAGTTTATTTTACCTGAAAAGAGAACAAAGACAAAAATGGAGGAAGAGAGAGATGAAGTACCTGGATCTGTGGCAGATATTATGGCACCAAAGAAGAGGCAGTCTGTGTAGTAGAACTTGTCAGTGAGTTGACCCAAAACCTGCATCAGTTTCACCACGCCATACATGAGGTTTCTTAAACAAAACAAAAAAATTTAAAACCTAGGCTTGTAAGACCACAACTCAAAGGGAAGCTATGTTTATAATGGCACATTACAATACTATTCATACTATTTACTTGTTACTGAAATGTTCCTTGTATATATATGAAGCAAACAGGTAACCAACTACATTTTCCAAAATGTGGAGTATACAACAAAGCACACTGCTAGAATATTGTATCCCTCAATGCAATGGAAGTTGACTTTTCACTGTGTAATGTGACAAATGAACCTGCTGATATTAAACCAGTTTTTAAACATGTCCGACACTGATATTTAACACTGAAAAACCTTTTTGCATTGCCGGACAAAATGTGCGCACAAGGTACTAAGCGTGAAGGTGGAGCTCATACGACAGCAAATGAAGAAATGAATCTGATGGTGGCTGATTACTGGTGCCATAAATTCCACTACGTGCCTGAACCTGGCTCTTGTATGCATTGGTTAGCACACAAATAACTTTTTTAATAGTTTAGGTTAGAAAGTGTATAGATTTACATGCTGTAACTGACGACCTTTTGTATTTAGTTTTGTTTAGTTTTTTTGTAAGTTCACTTAAATCATAATCAAAAGTAGTCACTCCATATTATAGCTCTGTTTCATCTGTAAAATTTGTAAAAAGTTTCTGAGGCATGTCATGGCTGATCCACTGTCTGTAAGTAAAATATTTCATGGTCTGTGGGAATATTTTGAACCTTAGTGACTTACCCAACGACAAAACAGGAAATGGCCGTGCCCAGGAACGCATAAGTTATGATGGATCCTAGGTTTCTGAAGAAGTGTCTCTGGAGGAACAAGGAAGAGCATGTCAAACAAACAAAAAAAAAAGAAGTGTAAAAATATCCTTGTCCTGAGAAAACAGTTCATTCTCTGTTGTATGTATTTTTATATAATAAATACGATATCAGCAAAGGCTGCATTTAAAGGGTTAATTCACCCAAAAATGAAAATTGTGTCATTAATTACTCACCCTCATGTCGTTCCAAACCCGTAAGACCTTCGTTCATCTTTGGAACACAAATTAAGATATTTTTGATGGAATCTGAGAGCTCTCTGACCTCTCAAAATATCGTCAAAAATATCGTAAATTAGGGCTGCAGTCTGCTAATTAATGACAGAATTTTCATTTTTGGGTGAACTATCCCTTTAAAGAAATATTAAAAACGGTAATATTGTGGAACCGTAACATTTTTAAAATGTAATATATTCCTATGATGGCAAAGCTGAATTTTCAGTAGTCTTTACTCAAGTCTTCCGTGTCACATGATCCTTCAGAAATCATTCTGATGTGCTGATTTGGTGCACAAGAAACATTTCTTATCAATGTTGAAAATAGTTGTGCTTCTTATTATTTTTGTGGAAACTGTAATACAGTTTTCTTTCAGGATTCTTTGATGAATAGAAAGCTAAAAAGAACGGAATTCAGATGAAATAGAGGGTTTTTTTGTATTATAAATGTCTTTATTGAGACTTCTGGTCAATTTAATGTGTCCCACTCCTTACTGAATAAAAGTATTCATTTATTTGGGAGGAAAAAAATATATATACAGTGGTGTGAAAAAGTGTTGGCCCCCTTCCACACACATATCTTACTGACCCCCAAAAAAAACAGTACTCATAGAACACAAATTATCCAATAAATCTGACTTCCTCCCACATGATTTAAAATGTCATAAGACTATTAGTCTTCATCTTGACACTTGGCCCGACACACTGTCATTCTTATTCTTCTATTTTTCTATCCTTGCTTGTTTACAGAGCAAGACAGAGATTTTTTCCTATGTGAGTATCAGTCACAATATGCTGAGTCACTGTTGCTACAAAGCGCAGCAACTACAAAATAATTTGATGTTAAACCTCTCCCTCTTCCACTGTCAAAAGGGCTTCTTCTGTTGCAGCTCTTGTAAACTCCTGCCCTGCTTTTTCTGACTGTTCCTTTCTGTGGCTGTGCATGGAGTAGATGGGAACTGACAGCAATCACTAAGATAGAAATAGTCAATTTACAGAATGAAACCTTCTTACTACCCAAAATAAACTGCTTGGGGGCGCAAATATGAAATCATTTACGAAAGCAGTTCTTTGCATATATTAAGGAAATGAAACCATTATCATACCGAGAGAGAGAAGATCAGTAGTACAGTGAGGTAAATGAAACTAAGACAGGGTAAAGAAGAGGATCGAGTTTTTTTTAGCCTGTGTTCATACCTTCATTCTAATGTGTTTATCTATCTGATCTGTTTTTCGACATTTTTGTGCTGATTTTAAGGGGGAAAAAGTCATTTTTTTAAAATACATACTGGCAGAATGTATTTAATACTCTATTCTGTTAAGTGGAACAGAGTATTACACTTATATCGACAGAAGAAAACAAAAACAAAAAAAGATTTTGATTAGAATTTTATGAAAAGAATTGCAATTCTTGGAAATTCAGGGGAGTTTTCTCTGAGCGCAGATTTTGTGGTGGCTTTAAATGGTAAAAAAAAAAAAAAACGTTCAGCCAAAAATGACCATTATGTCATCATGTAGGCCTACTTACCCTCATGCTGTTTTCCCAAGATATTTTGAATGGTAACCAAACAGTTTTGGTTACCACTGTATTCCAATGTATGGACACAAAAAAACAAAAAAAAACAGACATTTCTCAGAATATCTGCTCCACAGAAGAAAGTCTGTCATACATCTTTGGAACAACTTGAGAGTGAGAAAATGATGACAATTTTCTTTTTTCGGTGAACTCTCTCTTTAAGGCCTGTTCAATCCAAGACGAAAGCCTGGTGTGAAATTTTGGTGCTGTGAACATTTTAATTTGAATTACTGCCAAAATGTATACAATCTCGGAGCAGCACACTTTTCCTTCATTCTCTAAGGTTAATCAAAAACAGTCTAATGTGGTACAAAGAGAGGAAACAATGTAGCCTTGTGTGTCAAACACACACAGCTGGCAGAAACCCGTTCCTCTCACTTCCTCAGGGCCTCCCTGCACACTCAGCACAATCTGAAATATCTGGAATCCAAGAGTGATAAACATGATATCCACCTGATAAACACTGCAGTAAAATCAACCAAAAAGGGTATTAGGTAGGTAATGTATGGACATTCTGTTACATTAGATTCTGTTCAGTGCAAACGGTGAAATTATGCATTGCAGTCTACATGGCAGAGTACTTCAGTGATGTCTTCGAATAAAAGCCCTTATTAGATGGAAAGAGATGACACTTTAGCTAATTTGACACAAATGAAAAGGATTAAGAATAGAAGTACACCATGTCCAATACATTGTACTAACATGTACTTGGGTGTCAAATACCCAGCCAACAAAACAAAAATCTCTCTTTTTGGATGAACTATGACTTCAAAGATTTCAAGTAAGTGTAAAAAGCAGAATAATAAGCAATGCCTCTGTACACTACTTCAATGTGTTTGTATTTGTGCCGATACGGTTTACTGCCAAAAAACACTGTAATTCTTCTATAAATAGCCCAAAGTAACACTGTAAGCCACTGAATTACAGGTCATGAGGAACAATAATGCTAGTAAACGCTAAAACCAAACCTGGCTTTATAAATGATACTCAAAGGTCACAATCTGACTTCCCATGTTAAATACACATTAACTTAACTATAACACAATTTGAAAGGTGCCAGCTGTTAAGACACTCTTGATCATGAGTATCTGGTCTGCATCGCACTTCTCTTCTACGGTTAACCTTCCGCTGAAGCAAAACGATGAGAGAACAGCGATCAGGTTGCATTAGACTAGATCATATCTCAAAATTTCATAATGTAAAGTGGTAAAGAAGCACCTTTATGGATGAACGCTCTACTAAACAAGTAAAACGAAAGCTAAAACGGAGTAAAGGTAAATCCCAGTTCACAATAAAACACATACCTTTTTGAGGCTGTATCCAGCGTGGAATATGATGGGAGGGAGCAGAATGTTGAAGAACACCTCTGGGTCAAAGGTCAACTGGAAGAAAAATATTTAGTTGTTACAAACAATTGCTTGTAATAGACAAAATGAGTAAATCTTTTAAAATAAACAAATGTTATTAATCTGGTTAAAGACCTCATGAATAGTTTAAAATTGCAATTGCTAATTATTTGTTGATGTATTTTCTATTGAAAAAGGAAGTTGTGGTGAGACATTGTTGGGGCTTGTATTTTTGGGTTTATACAAAAATTAGGAGGATGTTGAGGTGTCATAATGATAGGCTTTCTAAAGACTAATTTACAGTTTTTATCTTTGCTGTCTGTTTGCTGTTCAGATCAATAGCAGAGGATATTTATCATTTAATTTCATAATTTGTAACTTCTGAGTTTCTTTATGGTGTTAAACCTAAAGAGGATATTTTGAAGAATGTGACCAAATGTAACCAAAATATTTTTGGCTCCTACTGACTTCCATAGTATAGAAAAAATACTATGGAAGTCAATGGGGACCAGAAACTGTTTAGTTACACACATTCTTCAAAAAAAATGATCTTTTGTGTTCAACAGAAGAAAGAAGCTCTTACAGGTTTGGAACAACTTGACGGTGAGTAAATGATAATAGAATTTGTCAAATTTGGTGAACTATCCCTTTAAGCTAGTGGATAAGGTCAAAAAAAATTCTTAAACAACTATTCTTAGTCTTAAAGATTGGACCTTGCTACTGCCTTGGAATGCAAAGTCTAAAACATCTGCACAACAATGTTAAAATTATTTATATACTATTATAGTGATTATTGATATTTTGATGTAGCTTTCATTTTTATATTTTCATTTTTTTAGTCATTTTTATGTGCTGTTTATGTGTATTTTTAATTTTTTTTATTTAGCTTTCCTTAATTTTCATTCCAGTTTAGTTTTTAGTTTGTGTTTCAATTTAATATTAATATTTTATTTTATTTCAACTAACAAACATAATTTTATTAGATTTAGTTTTAGATAACAACAAGGTGACAGAAATTAAAGCTCAAAATAAAATTTCTTCCTCTGACAAACCTCTGCTGCAGGATTATCAGAACCGTTTTTATGCGTGTATGTATGCTGTTGCTGACATACCTTGCGCAACATGTCATTCTGCTCCACACTGTGGATTTCTTTAAGGTTGATCTCCCCCTTCAGTGTGTACTCAAAGAACTTTCCGCTAACGTTGAGGAGCACCGTGCTGACAGGACCCTCCTGCAGGGTGCAACTCGGAGGAGTTTTATTATGGTAACTGGTGGAGGGGATGCCATACCGCAAAATAACACCCACCAACAGACCTGTTCGACACAGAAGATCAACCACTCAGATACACATTCAATACATACACTTAGTTTGTGAAAAAGGAAACTTGTTTGGAAACAATCCATTTTTGCTGTGGCACAAAAATTACACTTCTTTCCTTAAAAACACAGTATAAGCAGATTGGTTTCTGTGTGATGACAGGGAGTAGAGATGAGAGCCTGCCGTGTCAAATCTGTTGGAGGGTATTTCCATACTAATGAAGTGCCAGAGGAAGTCAACAGCACACACCGCATGGGCTGTGAAACAAGAACAGAGGCAAAAAACACCATAATCGCACAACCTCCTGCTAAAATCAGGCAAATTACACTACTTTAAATCAATGCTAGGTCTAGACAGTACTGATTTCATAGGGGAAATCTGCAGATTTCTGTGAAGTTTTTGCACATTTATTCTGGGAGTATGTGGACAGCAGCACATTTAACACATTTCACTTTATTTGAGTACATTCAACAGAAATCTGCAGATTTTCTTTTTATTTTACCAGATATAGTACCCCTAAAGATGCAATTTTTGCACATTTTCTGACAGTGCATGTTATGGTACTCAAAAGTAAAGCTAATAACTTGGCTTTGTTCACAGGCAGCAAAAGTCTTAACGTCAGTTTCAGCTAAAAGGAAAATATAAAATATGATACAAAGCAAAATTAAATTGGCCACAATTTCAATTAATTAACATCCAAGGATACACAATAAATTCTGTGCCCAAATCTGTAATCCAGACATCTTAGAAAACACACTCTGTATGTAAACAGATTCACAATCCAGAGCCAGGATCCAGGGAGTCAAGGGTTGAGGTTAGCATGAACCAGTTAGCTTAGCAGTTATCCCTGCTGGTAGACACTTATAACTGCCCCTCAATCAGTTCAAGGATACTAAAAACATTACTTTGCTGAACAATATAAGGAACAGGAACAAAATCCCTTTTATTTGGTCCAGAATATTTTTTAAATGCTGCTAACCAGAGTTAACAAAGTAACTATATTCTGATTTTTTTTTTCATGAAGCTAAAGAATTTTTCAAACGAACTTTTTCACACTACTTTTAGAATTGCACCACTTCCTGTTGCCTGAATATTTTATTTGGCTGTACGCACTTATGAGAGGAAGAGTTCACATGTCCGGTGCAAACCTGTGTAGACCACGAGAAATTCTGATCAAACGTCATTCGTCCTTATTCTTGTATATTTTGTCAAAAGTACAAAAAAATGTTTTGGTTAAAACTGCACATGATTCTGAAAATAATAATAATAATAATAATAATATACACATCATGACATAATTTTCTTGTAGTTTCAGAGTTATAAGTCACATGGCATTCACAACAGGTGACTGGAAGGAGAAGAAATTAAAAATGGTATAAGATGTTCTATTAATCATGTTTTTTTAAGAAAAGCATCTCCTATTTCAGTGTAACAGCAAGCCTAATGTCTGCAGTGAAACTGAATTAGAGGGGAGAGGTCTGAATGCACATAGGGGAGGGGTAATACAGCGTGTGTGTGTACAGGTTTATATATCCTGGAGGGGACTTAAACCTGAATACACGCAGACTCATGGGGACTCGTGTCACGGTGGGGACCTAAATTGAGGTCCCCATGGGTACAAAAGCTTATAAATCATACAGAATGAGTTTTTTGAGAAAGTAAAAATGCAGAAAGTTTCCTGTGAGGGGTAGGTTTAGGTGTAGGTTTGGTGTAGGGCCATAGAAAATACAATTTGTACAGTATAAAACCATTACGCCTGTGGAGAGTCCCTACAAGGATAGCTGACCAGACTCTGTCCGTGTGTGTGTACGCCAATGTAACAACACACAAATCCCGAAAGCTACAGTGGCCATCAGCATGTAGACAAGCCAGATTACGACTTCCAGCACTAAACTCAACATATGGAAGAGTGAGTATACAACTGAAGGACAAAACGATACACACATGCAGTGTGCAGCAAAGCTTAAATGAGCATGTGCAGGGCATTAGTAATTCGGTTAGCATCACATTTAGAACACGGCAAAGACAATGAGTGACCTCGGACATCTCCCGTCCAATCAGAATCCAGCTAATGCAGCTTAGTGTTTGTCTTCCCCTGCACTCTTGCATATGTCACAGTACACCAAACCAAAATACAATTACAACACATTACATGGAGCTTCTCTTGTTCTCCAGGAGGGATAGGAGAGCAGAAAGCCCCTGACAGCCCGGTCCGAATGCTGTAATACACAGTAGGAAATACAGATAGAACGAAAACCAAACACACCCAAGTAGACACAACTGTAACGTTACCATCTGTCCAGCCAGTGAGCAGGTGTCTCTGTTCTGAGAGCCAAAGCATGCCAACCTTGATTCAACAAGGAAAAAATACTATTTTGAGCCAAACTGGTTCAATGCAACAGCTGAAGTCAAATCTGCTTTGTGATTGAGTGCAATTCATCCTAAAAAGACGTGCAAGGAGTAGAATGGGGCAGATTAATAGGAAGGAAGCTAGTGCATACTATCAAAGCTAATTACACACAAGAGAAAGCTCTGATGGAGCGTTTGATGGACAGCAATATAAAAGATCCATTTTGAGTGTGTGGAAAGAGACCAGTTTGAAATCAAGTTTCAGTACAAACCAGGCTGTCAAAAGTAATAACGTGGAAAAGTAAAAAAAAACTAGTAGAAACAGAATAGCCTTGACATACATGTACTATTTGAAATGAGGGGAGCAGCAAATATTACATTTTTTTACAATTTCATTCAAACATTTGGGTCTGGTAGGGATGTAACGATTACCGGTTTGACGATAAATCATGATAAAATTCCTGACGGTTAGTATTACTGTTTCATCTTTTAATTATCATTAAAACTGTATTAGATTACCGCGATTTGAACAACTGGGTCTGGTAAGATTTTTTTAATGCTTTTGAATTAAAGGGGTCTTATGCTCCCCAAGACTGCATTTATTCGATGAAAAATACAGTAAAGCTAGTAATACTATTAAGTATTATTACAAATATATTTTTTCTAATTCTATTTTAATATCCTTTAAATGTAATTTATTCCTGTGATGACAAAGCTGAATTGTCAGCAGCCAGTCTTCAGTGTCACATGATCCTTCAGAAATAATTTTAATATGCTGATTTGGTTCTCAAGAAACATTTCTTTTTATTAGCAATGTTGAAAACAGGTGTGCAGTTTAATATTTTTGAGGGAAATTTTTTATGATTCTTTTTCGAACATAAAGTTCGAAAAACGAGCAGCATTCATTTAAAATAAAAGTCATTTGTAACGTTTCAAATGTCTCCACTGTCATATTATCAATTTAATGTGTCCCTGCTGAATAAAAGTATTAATTTCTTTAAAAATAATCATACTGACTCCAAACTTTGAACTTCACACAGAGCACCAACCACTGTCTACTGTATTTAGTATAAAATCCCCTATTATTAATTCCACAGTGAGAATACTTTAAAATGAATTGGAAGTCCCCAAGACTTTTGGTGAACTGTTGTAAATGCTGTTATTTAATAGCAAAAGTAACCGTGCTGAATGTGGCTCTTCACTAACATTGCATTTTAAGCCATGCATTTTAAATACCTGCTGCTCAATGTCAGACAGGTATGTGCTCAGTCAGTCACAAAAAAAGACCCCAGGGTCAACAATTTAGATGCATGAACATGGTAATGCCTGTCATATTAATCTAATCAATATTTACTGAAACGGTGTGAAACCAAATAGTGCTAGTAGCAGCTAGCTTGTTTCAGCCCAGTCTTTTCCTCGTGTCCAAGTAATGCTTTTGAACTTCAGAGCAACCACTGATGATAGAGCTCTCATTTTCACTGAAGACATGACACATGTGAAGACAGATGTTTGCTGACCTTGGTGAAGGCCTTTGATTTTTCACACTTAATTAATTAGTACATCAAAAAATAACATTGTGTCATCATTTAATCACCCTCATATTATTCCAAACCCATATGATGTTCTTTCTTCTGTGTAACACAAAAGACGACATTTTGATGAATTGCACTGCTCCTTTTGTCCATGCAATTACAATGAATGGGGAGAGAGGTGTAAAAGCTTCAAAAAGAATGCCATAAAATTATCATAAAAATAATTGTCATAAGTGATGCAATGATAGCCAGTGCAACTAGATTTTGTGTACTGGATAAACCAACTCAAGACTCAAAAGAGCAATTTGTGATTCAGATTCAAAAGTGCAGTGATCACTCTTTCTCTCATGAACACTAGGGCCGATGTCAATGATTTCAATAAATGATGACTTAAACTTCAAACCAAGCTGTAACATGGCTTCAAAAGACCTGGACAATAGTGAACAATTCAACATTTTTGATGCTTTAGTGGGTTGCTTTTTTTTTAAGTTTAAAAGTTGCCATTACTTGCAACTGCATTAGAAAGCAACCAGTATAATTCTTCAAAATGCTGTGTTCCACAGCAGAAAAAAATGGTTTGAAGCAACATGAGGAAGAGTAAATGCTATTTTTTTGGTTAACTATTCTTTAGAGCTTATAAACGGTGTGAGGAGGACTCTTGACACAGAAGACAACATAACATCATGTTACTGTAGACTGATCCAACCTGAAATACAAAAGCTGTCACATTATTCAAAGCTAGTATGAGGAACTCAACAGGAGGAATAACAGAAACAAAATAAGAAACGAAACCCCAGCGTCTGAGTGCACGATTGGCTGAGTTATGGTGTAAAATTGCATACACGCATAAGAGATTATGCAATATCAAAACTGTGGGTTGCATATGGGCTAATACACGTGTCAGCTATTATGGTGCATTCAAGAACATCAATCTATTCCACAGCCATTTAAAAACCACACTGAAATCAATGACATTCGATGCACAAGGTTTGTATTAGCACTCGTTCAAGCTAGCGGCTACACAGTCTCATTCATATGAGGCTTAGATACGGGTTTACATGATGGCTGTGTCTCAATACCTAATGAGCTGCCTATCTAGACAGAAAATGCGCAAAAACACGCGACTAAAAATTATTCAGCTCTGATGACTCGGTATTATGGGCCAAAAATGCTGCTGTCGACCTCGGCGGTTCATTCGGTTTTGAGACACAGACGATGCCCGAACGCATTTCGCAATGTTAAAAAGGCTCGGTTTTTACCGTATATCATAGCCAGTCCTGTTTCGTGCAGGAAGCGCACTCTTCTGTGTTTGAAGAGCCATATTGTGAGGATAGTGAGTGTCAAAAGCAAAATGAATGTAAGTAAATTCACGCTGTCCTGCCTGTGACTTTCCTCTGCCTCTTTCTCCGTGGCAAGTTCCTCCATGCCGCCGTCATCTGCTCTTATCCGACAACACTGGCTTAAAATGAACATTAAAATAGGAAACAGTGAGCAGTGTCCTCCTAATGCATGTAATGTCCATGGCTTTGGTGCTGTGGCCGCCTCCATGGTGCAGGATGCTGGTGGCGGGTTTCCTCACTCACTGCTTCAGCTGCGTCAGGTAGAGTCAGAGCAATAATGAGAGGTATCAGAGCAGACCGCGGCTCAAGCTCTTAAAGAGACACGCACACCAATACTCCACTTTTACTCTACTAGTACATTCCATGAATGTCATACAAAACAGGGCTTGAACCTCTTGAATTAAGTGTTTTTTTTTTATTCCACAAATGAGCAGTGGAGGTGCTTAAAGGAGTCATATGATGCGATTTCAATTTTTCCTAAAGTTCTCTTTGGAGTGTTACAAGCTCTTGGTGCATAAAGAAGATCTGTAAAGTTGCAAAGACTAAAGTCTTACCATTGATGATTCAAACGCGAGTTTTGAGCAGTGTATAGGGCTTGTTGTTTGTCATTTCTCTGATCACAAATGCAGACATGAGCCTAAATAATTTAGATTTTATACCCTAGGAGGTCAAAAGGTATGAGCTGTCACCCAGTATAGTCTATGTGTTATAGTCTGGTAAGGTTTGTAGTTATTGACACTTAAATTAAATAAATGTAACCCTGGACCACAGGGTCAATTTTATTTTATTTTATTTTATTTTATTTTATTTTATTTTATAAGCTTTCCATTGATGTATGGTTTGTTAGGATATGACGATATTTGGCTGAGATACAACTATTTGAAAATTTGGAATCTGAGGGTGCAAAAAATCTAAATATTCAGAAAATCGTCTTTTTGGTTGTCCAAATGAAGTTCTTAGCAATGCATTACTAATCAAAAATTAAGTTTTGATATATTTACATAGGAAATTTATCAAATATCTTCATGGAAAATGATCTTTACTTAATATCCTAATGATTTTTGGCATAAAAGAAAAATCTATAATTTTGACCCAGTTTTTAAATAAAGAACAAAAAGATGAAAAAGATAAATATAGATAAAGTAGAATTATAATAGAATAGAAAGTGTTAGAGTTAGAGGGTCAAATAAAGGTGGAACAGATGTGTTTTTAGTCGTTTCTTGAAGATGGGTAAGGACTCAGCTGCTCGGATTGATTTGATTTATTTATTTACTTATGACTGATTTTGTGGTCCAGGGTCACAAATATGTGCTTGTTTTCTGGGCTAATGTTTTTGAACAGGCAATTTAAAGAGGTGATATAGATATCTGATGTGTTAAAATTTCAACGGGGATACAAACATTTGAAGCAAAGTCTAAATCACTGAAAATTTAGTTGTTTTGAAGAATGTGAAACCCTACAGTTTTACTGACCTCCAAAGGTCTAGCTGTCACGTTGATGGAAACAAACAGGAATTTAAGATTTCCTTTTTGCTCTTCTGTATATATCACACTTGCTTTGCTATATGAGAAATGGAAAGTCATCATTTTCTGGTTCTGAGAACAAAACTATATTTGTAGTACAGCAATGACTATATTACCCAAAAATAATCACACATTTGAGATTCAAATGTCGTTTACACTTATGCAGAATTTGCAAGTAGGTCTGTTTAGAAAAAGTTTCCAGAATTTTGTCACAGTGCTTTAGACAGCAACTTTTTGACAATCAGTTCTGAAAGCTTTCTTTCTGTGCTTCCTGAAAAAAAGGTATTATTTCTAAAGTCTGCTTATTTATTATCAATGCTATTTATTTATCAGTAATTATCATTTGTTATCAGGTGACATGTTCCATCACACAGATGAGTTCATGCATGCAGTTTACCAAAGAACATTTTATGTATGTTGCTTACACAACAGTTGAACAGCCAAGTGCAATACTAATGTGTTTGCTGTGTATGTCACATGTAGGCCTATACTGAATACAAATTTATATGTAGGTGATGAGTCACACACCATAAAGCCCAAAATACTTTTTTATGTTTATCCTTTAAGCGAGATTGCAATTTTGCTCTGTCAAACCACATTTCACAGGAAAAAAATAATAAAAATATCAGTGAAAAAAGTTGATTGGTTTACATAAAAGCTTTTAACTGACATCTTTCAGTTTTCTTGGCAAACACAGAAAACATAAGCGAGAAATCTGTACTTCTTCCACATACATTTTATTGTCCCAGTAACATTATTTGTTTAAAATGAGTGCTAATTATGTAACATACAATTCCTCAATGAAAATGATATAAAACACACACACACACACAAAACATTTGGCCTTACTGCATTTCTGTACAATTCACTCAGCGAGCTGCAATGTTACTTATCTTTCTTAAAAAAAAAAAAAAAAAAGTCTGTGGCAATACCTAAAAATGTTTAGAATGTATGTACTTGAGTGTTATCTATTTAGAAGCACAAACTGACACATTTGATGAACAGGTTGTCATGAAGTGATAAGTTGTATTTGCCTTTTATTTTTATTATTATTTTTTTTTTTGCATTTTTTAAAAGGTCGCCAGTAAGGACAAAACATCTTACACAAAAGAAGGTAATCTTACACCAATAATGGGACATGATGATCCACACATATGTATAGGCTATGTAGGCTATATACAAAAATACAAACATCTAACAGTGTAATCCGAGTGCACAAATATTATAATTCACATTAATTATTCACATGCCAAGATGAGTTTACACAACGCACGAACAAAATGCTTTATTTGCATATGGCAGGGGTCAAATATTAGTAACATCATCCCCCACCTCCTACTTCGATAGACTTCGTAGATACTGCTAAGCTATGATTCGCTGTTTCCTAGTAACGCGGTGCGCTGTAGTGATTGGCTGACTCGAGGGTCAAGGAAACGGGAAGCGCACAGGTTGCGTCTTCTTGATTACTTTCTGGGGAGGGCGAGAGAGAAGCGGCGCAACTGCGGCTGATCGAGACTATTTCAGAAACGCGTTGCATTTACAACAGGAGGGGCGCGCTGACATATCGCACGACTGATCGTCCATAAATGGGGTGCTTCTTCTCCAAAAAATCGAGGAGAAAATCTCCTAAAAAAGACTCTGCTTTGACCGATGGGGACGGGAGCGCTACGGGCAATGACCTCCCAGAAACCAACAACACTGCGCTGGGCAGCGACAGCAGCCAGGAGGCTCCCAAGCAATACAGCTGGGACAAACGAGAAAAGGTACGACGCTGCATTATAACCCGTTTTTGTGCTCTAGACTGTACTACACAGTTTATTATGTTGCATAATTGCTTTAGGAATGATACAGAATGAACTCCAACCAGAGTCCGTCAGAAATAGCTATTGTTATGTATGTGAGTTAGCTCAATTCGCATTGTTAAGCCCATTTTATGCAGTTCACAACACGCTAGCGATGGGTTTGGCCCCTCTTGTGTAGTGTTTCTGAGTGTTTTCTTCTGTTGCCTTCGACTGACCATCGATACGAGTGTCTCTCGGCGGGCGGTTATAGGTTTTCAAATGCTATGGTAAATTATAGACAGAGCTTATTATCGGCTTAAAGTCAGGGCAAGTAACTTGTTTGCCTGGCGCTTGCCCAGATAACGCTGTTAAGGATTAGCACATAAGTGGTGTCGCCATCAACGTGTATGACACTGTATCAGAGGGAGGAAGAGAGTGAGTAATAAGGGTGGGAGTGTCTGTCTGCCCCTCCGACCGCGAACCCATTACAAAGCTTTGAGAGCATTTAAGTGTCCGGAAGTTTAAATCTTTTATGTTTAAATATTGCCCTGGTCGATGCTTTCAAGTGCAGATTGAAAGGCAGTGAATTCACGAGACAAGTCACTGTCCAACAGTTTGAGTTTTCTCTTATGGTCGGTCAAAGGCAGTGTCTGATCTAATAGATTAGACTAGTAGTTCTCAAGCGGCAGGTCATGAAACTTCCAATTGGCCCCACAAGATACATTTGAAAATATTTTTATATGTGACCCTGGACCACAGAACCAGTCATAAGTAGCACGGGTATATTTATAGCAAAAGCCAACAATACATTGTATGGGTCGAAATGATCCATTTTTCTTTTATGCCAAAAATCATTAGGATATTAAGTAAAGATCATGCTCCATGAAGATATTTTGTAAATTTCCAACCATAAATATATCAAAACTTGGGTCACATATAGTATTTATATAAAACTACTCAAACTTGATAGCTCTGTTCAGTTTTTAGTCCTAAAACCTGACTGGGAATTAGTATTTTAAAACAATGGGTTCCTTGGGGAGCTTTCTATAGCTGTTTTGGGTCTGTGGTTAAATTTTGGCTTGAATTGAAAATTCGCATTATATGTTTTCTAAATACATGATATAGATTTTATTAGAATTACAGCTGATGCATAGAAAATAAGCCCCCGCCTTACATGTTTTCTATAATCCTCTACTCTCTGATATATGTCACAATACAGTAGAAAAGATTTGTTGCTACTTCCATTTCATCACATTACTTAAATTCTGTAAACTCAAGAGTTCTTTTTTGTAAGGGTTGCCAGGGTGTTGCTCTGTGATTGTTAGGGTGTTTTAAGTGGTTGTTAGGTGGTTATATACTGGCCCAAGTCAAAAGAGCTCTTGATTTCTGTAATAGTCTTTCCCCAGATACAGAACAGGTGCCTTCTTCAGTTTAAACCTATGTTGTTGTTTCCATTTTGTGTTTTATCTTCTGCCTGATGAAAATTTATTTGCAACATGCTGCATGATTTGAGGTATCATTTGTGTCTCAAACTATGCAGAATGAGTTTGCTGTTGAAGTGTAACCTTGTAAAGCCTGACATATAAAATAATAGATTTTTTTTTTTTTAGTTTGAGCTATATAAAATTTACAAGGAAAATCTCAAAAAGGTTGCAGATGTGTTTTATGTTTTGTATTGTATTTGATACATCAGGCTTTTATGGCTCATATAGTATAGTGAAAATATGGAGCTCAAGGAGGAGGGGGGAAAATATTTTATTTGGAAGCCCAAACTAGCAAAATTATGCAATTGGGTGCAGATGTTGTTATTTATGTGGCCAAAAATTAAGATGAAATTCTGATAGCTTGTAATGTAAATCAACAATAATTTTATAACAAGATAACATAATACTTACATGAAATGCATATAAATATTAGTTGTCACTCTATCTTCCAATAATATGTCTTAGTAAGATCAAGATTATTACTAAGATGCTTAGATTTATGTTCAGAGCTCTGTAGTTTTAATTTTAGTGGGAATATAATATAATGCAACATAAAATGCAATGCAATACAATGAAGATTGTGAGATAAACAAAATGTTCCTCAGAAGCCTGTTGTTGATACTTACATTTTAACAAGTTTTTCTAAATTTGATGTATTGATAATCAAGTAAACAAAGTTGCTGCAGTCCTTCATATGTTCATCTTGAAACATTAATAATAATACAAAAGCTATTCTCATGTTTCATTATAAAAATCATTAAAAAATTTAAAGCAAAAAGACATATGTATCACAACCTGAAGGTGGAGAATTTAAGAATATTACTAAAAAATTATATCTTTTACTTGCTAAAAAGTGTGAACTATCAATCAGAGGGAAAAAGGCATGTAGAATATTGTGTACAACAGAGTTTTTCAGCTAAGTTTTGATCATGCTGATAATTTAGAGGCCTTAGAAATTATTGTATCAAATATGATTCAGTAGGCTTTATAGTGTAAATACTTAGGGTTTGTTTTAAAGTATAGTTAACTACAACAGAATTAGCTTTTTTTTTAGACAAAAGCATAATGTCTCTAACTAATAAACACACATTTTGAGGGAGGGAACGTCCTGTTACAAGAGTGTGAGGGGAACCAGAGAGCAAAGATAGCTGATAATGGTTTTATTGCTTTTATAAGTTCTCCATTTATTAACATGTTTGCACTTTTTTTTTTTGCAGGTTGACCCCAAAGACTTCATGCTGACAGGCCTCAAGAATGAGACAGTGGGCCGGTTGCCAGGCAAACTCAATGGCCAGCAGTTTGTCATTCAGGATTGTGAGAACTGTAACATCTACGTATTCGACCATTCGGCGACTATTACCATTGACGACTGCGTGAACTGCCGTATTTTGTTAGGTCCGGTCAAAGGCAGCGTGTTCTTCAGAGACTGCAAAGATATCAAGTGTGTGGTGGCCTGCCAGCAGTTCCGCACCAGAGACTGCAAGAAAATGGACGTCTTTTTGTGCTGCGCCACCCAACCCATCATTGAGTCTTCAACAGGCATGAAGTTTGGCTGCTACCAGTACTACTACCCCGAGCTGGCTTTCCACTTTAAAGATGCAGGCCTCAGCATCTTTAACAACAACTGGAGCAATATTCATGACTTCACACCTGTTTCTGGAGAAACCAATTGGAGTCTCCTACCAGAAGATGCTGTTGTCCTAGAGTATATGCCTCTACCAGATCCTGAGTCAGAATTCAAGTCTGTGAGAATCTCTACTGAAGCAAGTCGGAGCATAGTGCCCATGACCAAAGGAGGGCGCCGTACCGAGAGCGAAGAGTCCTGCCTGTTTGTCTTTTTCGCTGGAGACTACACCACTGCTAACGCACGCAAGCTCATTGATGAGGTTAGAACTCGTTTGATAGAGTTGATGCTGTAGAATTGTCATTCATGGTTGCTACAATGGGCGATCCAGAAACTGACATCATGTGTAGCATTTTTGTTCATCTTTGAAACTTATTTGTTACAAGCTTGAGGTTTCTCAACCAGGAAAGTTATTCAGAATGAGTCAATATTTCCTAATGTGGCATTTCTAAAGAAAAGCTGTGTTTATTATTCAGTTTAGCGTCTAATTGGAAAACGTTGTTCACAGCAAGTTTTTCATGTTAATTGGGAAATGAAATCAGCTTTCTTCAGTCACTCCATCTATATAAATAGAAAATATATACTATTAATATACTATTAATAATATATAGGGATGTATACTATTTCCCACTTCACTTAAAGGGGTCATATGACGTTGCTAAAAAAGAACATTATTTTCTGTATTTGGTGTAATGAAATGTGTTTATGCGGTTTAAGGTTAAAAAAAAACACATTCTTTTCCTTTGTAACATTTATCTATTTTTTCCGCTACAGATGTTGCCTGCATATGATTAACCTTTTGACTCCAAAAAAAGGCTTACTTGCAGAAGTTAAGGAAAATATCTTCGGTTGTAGGCACCTTTATTGTTTGTTCTATTATTTTGTTACTAAAAGCAGGATGGGCTAAACAGGAAGGGATCTGCTGCGTAGTTGTAAGCGTCTGATTTGACAATTCACAGTATAATAGCTTCAGCCATAGTTAACAAATCCAATTCAAATGAATTTGCTCTGCGGCTTCTTGCCATGAATCCAAATGTTATAAATATGAAACCCTTTTATGCAGAATGCAAGGAAAATTATAATAATAATTGTGTACCTGAAAGAACCACTGATTTTGGTGTTCATTCCTGCATTTTGTTTAGATATCAACACATTATTAAAAACATTTACATCCATGAAGTACTACTGTAGAATATACAGAAGATACTGTAAAATCATTTTAGAATGGTAAAACAGGAAACATTAATATCATAGCACATCATTCACATGAATCATTCACATTAACACAACAAATGTGCAATTAAAAAAAGTAATGTTGATTTCACGTGGCTTTAAACTACAGCAATATTTTTTACCTAAACTATCCTTGCCCTCTGCAATATATGGATTTGTCAAAGCGAAATTGTGAGGAAGAGACAGAAACAGACAAAGTATCATGCATTTCACCTTTTTTGTTACTGACTTTACGTCGAAATGAATAACTTTATAGTGGTGATCATTTAGTTTTATTTTTATGGTTCTCAATAAAAAAAAAAACACACATAAACTCCAGTCTGTTCACCAATGCATAACCAAGCTGATTTGCAAAATCCTTTCATTTTGTGACATTCATTTTTTGTATCCACCTAAATGCAGGCGACCACCAAAGGCTTTGTCCTCATTCAGACCAAAGAGGTTTCCATGCGCCCTGAGGATGTGAACCGAGTGTTCCAGAATAACGCAGAAAGCCTCACTGAGTGGATCACCAAAGGTGCCGTAATGCATTGTGTTATACCACATAAGAACATGTACAGGCAAATATATATGTCTCTTATAACTGATCTGTGTTCCTGCAGGTCCAGTGGTAGCTCTCGAGCTGAATGGAGATGGTGTGGTGGAGGCGTGTCGATCCATTGCCAATGAAGTGTTCAATGGAACTAAGGTAAACATAAGAGGAAGCTATTACTTCTCAAGTCTATCTCTTGAGGATTTGCTCTGATCATCTAACGCTTTTCATGCTATCTGCTGCTTTTCTGCAGCTGTTTGTTTCTGAGAGCAAAAATACATCCTCGCGTGATGTCGACAACTTTTTCAACTTTGCTGACATGCAGATGGGACTGTGAAACTGGCGCAGAGGAGCACCTCAAATTAATGTGGGTTTATATTTGTTTGGTTTTGTCAGTTTTGTCATTTCAGTGAATTGGAATTACATATGCGAAGCCACTGATATCTCAACACTTTTAGGGGTTTATAACCACTATTTTAACAGACAGATTTGCTCTGTGATCTAAAAATGTAACATTTTCATGCCAATGAAACAGGCATATAGTCAGTGAGGGTATTTGTTACCAATCATGAAGGCAAGTGCCTTTAGATGGAGAACAAAATCAAGAACTGGAACTTCTAATCAAACATTACTGTGGACAATTTATCACTTATGCTGAAAATAATGAATTTGATTTATATAGATATTTATTGAATAGTTTTTTCCCTAAATGTATAGCTGGAAATTGTGTTTTATTCTCCTTTGCTTGTATACATGTTTTCAGTACATATTGTATAGTCATTTAGTTTGTGTATAATAGATAGCTGTAAAAAGTATTTGTCAAATGCCAGAAAACATGAATTGTTGAATCAGGTTTTTTTAATATTTAACAGAAATATATATTTACTCATATAGCCATGCGTTTAATTTCTTTTCTTGTTAGCATGGCTTTTGACTTTGTATTTACTATGTTTTTTCAGTATTTTTTTTAAATGTAAACAAATAACATTAGTCCTCCATATAAGTTTTTAAGGTAACACTGTTCTAATAAGAATGTAAAAAGTTCCATCTGATACGTTGAATGTACTACTAAAAGGAGCTTTAGTTGTCTCCTTAACACTGCTCTATTTTTGTAGGAACGTTTTAGCGAGCACAACTTTCCTGTGACCAAAAAATGTTTGTACATTTGAGAGAATCACAGTGTGCTTTTTTATTTCTAAATGGTTCTTATTTGTACGAGACAATTTTGTAGCGTTAAATATAAGCTGTGATTTGTCAATACATTCATTTTAGTCAAAAGTTATGCGTCATCTTTTTATCTGCAAATAGACACAAAGATAGGCTGCATCTTACTACACTAATGTATTAAGACGAATATCAACAGGTGCAAATAGTTTTGTGAGTTGAGTACATATTTGATTACAGAAAGAGATTGCGAGTTACTATAAAATCTGGTTAAGTAGTGTTACATAATGTCAGAAACATGACAACAGTTTGAAGGCCAACCTGGAAGGGTAATTTGGCTTGGTTATGTGGTAAGGATTACTTAGACTTTGTAGATGTTTTCTACAACATAAATTACACAAGTTGCTAAATAAGAACTACAGTGTTTGTCTGATTTGTCAAGCTCAAAAACACATCCCTGAAGAAGTTGTAATTCTTACGAGAAAAAAATGTATATTCGTCATATGACCTTTGTCACAGACCTTATTTTATTCATAAGTATCATGTATATTATGTACAACTCCTATTAAGATTTTGCTTACATCTACATTGTAAATATATATTTTTGCTATTTTATTAATTTTTTCCAGAGGGAAATCAATAACAATTACATTTTTAACAATATTTCAAGTGTAATTTATGAGATTTGTTGTATTTTGAATCCAGTTTTTCTTTGTAAAAGGCAAAAAGTTGACCATACTGATCTCAAAGTTAAGGATTCATTAGTCTGAATATACACTGAACCAAAAACTATCATGACATCTTAGTTGATGATTTAATATACTTTATTTTTGACAAAAATTTGACATGTTTCGGTAGTGACTGCACATTTTCGGTAGTGACGCTTTGGTAGCGACCACATCACATTACAGAATTTTAACTTATACTAAAACATACTAAAATACAAAAAAAATTGGCTTAACTGGACTAAAATTTTGTTTATTTTCTCAAAATTTGAGGATTATGTGTTCCCTTTTGTCATTACCGAAACTCAGCGTAATGTTTCAGTAGTGACAATTTTAGATACTTTTGAACCTAGCTCAAAGATGCTAATCAGCACATGGTTAGCTAGCACAGTTCTCAATATAAAAACTAAATATTATGGAATAACTCCCAAAAAAGTGTGCTTAAAAAAGAGAGAAAAAGAAAAAAGGTGCTCGATAGTGACGTTCCATAAAGTTACACACAGATTTTTCAGATTTTGAACACATTTACCTCAAAATTATGGGACCTATCTACTCACCATGTAGCTATGAGAGAGAGTGACATAAATATTTTCTGACCATAAATGGGTTAAAATCAGTCTTAGCCAATGGACTAAAACATACAGTTTCGGCAGTGACATGAGAATGCCCTGACACATTTTTTTAGTTTCAAAATTTACAAAGAAAATATAAAATTAATATATATATTTTTTTGAACTTCACTTTTTAAAAGAATCAAAAAGATACCTTTAAAAACAACAATGGGGAAAAAATACAAAAAAATTATTTCAACATCCTTATCATAAGTTGAAATTTAGGGGTTAGGGTTTGGGACAGCCATCCTCCCAATTGAAAGTACCCAATAAATGATGACGCTATAAATATTAAGCTCACTAATATTTTAAATATTGTGGGTTTCAATAGATAATAGAAGGATCTTAGTAAACATCTAAGATTTGAATACTTGCATGCTTTTTAAATGTGTTTTTTGGTTGTGGGACAGCAGTTTGCACCAATTCTGTAGAATGGCCCATTTACTATAAAAACGTAATAATTTACTAACCTACATCACAGCCCTCCATAGTGGCAACTAAAGGATATTTAACTACCACTGAAAAGAAGTATGCTAAATACTCCAGTTTCCACTGGCGCTCAGTAGGGCCATGAATAGGGCGGAGTTTGGGACCTAGCGGTCTGGTGGTACAATAGCGCTGTTGTGTCGTGGTGAGAGGGTGATTTCTGCTTTTGGGATATTGACAGTGGGACAGAAAAGAAAAAAACAACGAAAATACGAATATTTGCCGCATCTCTGGACTGCTGACTTGAAGACGGCCTTGCAGAGTCTATCGCTTTGTGCGATCGTGCGGAAACGCTGGATTTTTGGATGAGAGGTAAGGGTGCAGCACGAACAATACTGCTCGTGTCTTCACACGGGGCTCAGTGTGCCAGTTATCCAGGCCTGCTGCTTCCTACAGATCCCTTACGAGCTGGGTTTTACGTTCATATTAGGCAACTGGGACAATATTGGTAGCAGCGATAACATTATCCTCGCGTTAAAGTTTGCGATCACGCACAGAATGTTGTTATATAGCCACAGGACGTGTTATTATAACAGGAGAAGGTATTGTAGGGACTGGAGGGGGTTCAATATCCCAACTCGAGTTTGGCGCCAAGGCCGTCAGAAACCCTCGCGCGTAACGTTACAGCAATGGAGGACGCCAGCATGCTCACACACAGACACAGTAACGTTAGTGCTGTTTAGTGAGACTTTACGGTAAAGCATTGCTGTGTTTACCCTTCCGTTCTTTATTTAGCTGTGTGGACTTGCAGAGTTGATCTGTTCACCCAGCATGGGAATAATGACTGAGTGGGAAACATAACAACACAAGGGCTCGTTAAACGATTCTTTTCGTTGCATCATGCTTGCAAAGAGGCGATGTGCATTTGGTGAATGAGCACTGGGTTGTTGCATAATTACACTTCTATATTTATTCGCTGGATTTTGTCGCCCACTTTTTATGTTATGAATATGAACCGTGTAATGAAACAATTTTGTTTTGTGAAATCTTCCTCGTTTGGTAAATGACTCAAATGCTAAATCATTAGCGCAATGAATGATTCAACCGACAGAATGCATAAGTGTATAAAATGGCGAGCACTTTGTAAAACGCAAATGAATAAATGACACGAAAACAGTATGACTAGTTTTAATTCTGAAGCAGTAGGAGCACAGTGCGACGAAGTTTGGAGCGGAAGTACTGTTGTTGGAATGCGGGAATGCCCTTCCCCCCCCCCCGCGAAATCCCTGGCCGCTGGCGTTAATCTGCGTGCTTTTAGTGTATGGTTAATTTGACTTTTATAAATTGTAAACATTTAAGATACTTATTAACAAATGTTGGGGTTTGCGTAACTTTGCATAGGTCAGTTATATAGTGCGTCTAATAGTAAATAAAGGTTTGCTAGTACACTAGGCCAGTATGAGTTGGGTTCCGAGGTGAAGTAGTTTGGGCACTAGATGGAGAGATTTTGCTTTCAGTGAATCGAGTCTTTTGAATAATTTCACTAAAATATTTGTTTATACAATCGTTCGGTGAACATCTATGTAGGTGTCATTGTTATGCAAATACAACAAAGCTCTTTTCTTGTTAACTTTTGAGCTGGACTTTTATCAAGTTACAGACAAAAACTACAAAAATTAATAGCCTAAATTAATTAAGGGTTTCACTATATTTCACTCTTAAAATTAATTGGTATATATGGTTCAATGGGTAAAAAGGTTCTTTAGATTTATCAAAATGCTCTCCACTATTTAAAGGAGTCATTTACTGTTGTTCAGCAAATTTTAGTGTGTGAAATCCAGTGAAAGACTTCTCCACGCTGATGTTACAACAGGTTCCGGAGAGTCAGCTGGATTCACTCTGTTGACCAACAGAAAGCTGCTTGGTATAAAAGAGATTTCTTTGGTAGATGTGCTATAATAAATCATTAAACTTTAACAAAAGACAACGGACCTTTTTGCCTGTAAAATATTGCCAAAATTTTGATAACGTGAAAGCACCTTAAGAAAAAAAATTGTTCTTTTAAGAACTGTTCTCTGAAAGGGTCTTTGTGGAACCCATGTTCTTCTAAAAAAAAAAAAAAGGAACCCTTATTTTTAAGAAAGTAGCATCATAATTTTATTGTTGACTCAAATGACAAAATGAACAAATGAAAATATCCTTTCAATACAAATGAAATATCCTTTCTTGGCCGGTCCATCAGCAGTTTCTCATTCACAAATAAAATCTCCCAATTTGTTCATATCGTTCACAAACAAGATGCCCTAGTTAATTTTGTTCATGCAGAGATATTTTGTTTAGTGTTGCTCCCAGTCTCATAATACCCATTTGTTTAGTGAAGAGACCTATGCTTTCAGCAGGTCCATGAAATATTTCTCTGTCTGTACTCAAACTGTTGGTTCACAGTGCAGTCAGTCTTTGAAAGCAGGAAATGAAGGAAAAATAAAAGTCAGTGCATGGAAGTCAACAACAAGCAACATCTACTAAATGATTTGTTCACTAGCGGAACACCACTACTTTAATCTGTATAATTCTTAATGGTCAGTTCAACGTAAAAGAGAAGATGATTTGTGCAGTGCATCTCTAATAGAGTCAGTAAATGGGACGGGTTGTTGGCACACTAGGCCAGTGTGAGGTGGGTGTGGGGGTGAAGTAGCTCTCAGCAGCCGCTGATCTGTTAGTGTTGGGGTGTGGGGGGGTCTGTCTGGGCAGAGCATTGTGCTTTATCATGGCGCAGTAGGAGTGGGGGTTGGTTTTAGGACCGTGTCATTTTGTACCACAAAGCAAGGCCACCCAGATCAGATAGCCTCCCATTTCAGCAAATTTGTAGTTTGACTTAAAACCTTGCAAATTTGAGAAAAGCCCTCTATTACGTTCTTAATTGGTCTTGATTAATAGTCTTATTTACAGATACACTCTTAAAAATAAAGGTGCTTCAAAAGGTTCTTCAAGCGATGCCATAGAAGAACCATTTTTGGTTCCACAAAGAGCCATTCAGTCAAAGGTTCTTTAAAGAACCACCTCTTTCTTACCTTTTTGTAATCTGAAGGACCTTCTTTCGCCACAAAGAACCTTTTGTGAAACAGAAAGGTTCTTCAGATGTTAAAGGTTCTTTATGGAACCATTTAGACAAAAAGGTTCTTCTATGGCATCGTGAAGCACCTTTATTTTTAAGAGTGTAGGAGTCAATCACACAATGCTGACTCATTCTAAGTGGATTTGGTGCAACATTTCTGTGACACTACAATACTAATTCTTTAATATTATGATAGATACGGCCCAACTCCTAATTAAGAATGTGGTGAGCAAGTCACACCAAACTTTTCAGTCTCGTAAGTGCTTCCTTTTTAAAACATTCACACTATGCGAATGGGAGAGTGTGTGCGTCAGAAGCAGATGTTCCTCTGTGGGTTTGAAAGCCAGTCTGTTACTGTCACAAATGTGGCTTTAGATCCACGTCAAGAGTCCTTCATGGAGCATTGAAGAGGCACACTGAGTGCTTTTTCTGTTTACTTAGTCTGGAGACATTGCAGTGTGCAGCAGTCATAATGAGCATGGAGTCTAAAACTTAAATTATAGAGTTTATCTCATTTATAAAATACTTGTTTTGTACGGTACTAGTGATCCGTACCAGTTTGATAATAAAAGATTACACTAGAATTATGTTAACCAAGTGAAGTGTTTGGACAAAATAGGCAACCGCTGCTCAAACACAATTCGATGGTTGTCCAGTAGTTGTCTGTGCACAGAAATTACATGCATCAATTGTTTGAATTGGTAGTGAGTGAGTGAATTAATCTAAACAGAAATATCCTCACTTGAAATAATTTGCCTTGCTTATAAGTTGTCCTTTTAAGATGTGTCTGTACATACATGGTTTCATATGTGTGGTTTGGCTGCAATTGCTCCTAGTGAGCTTGGTTAATATTTATTTAAGGAGGCCTCTCAGTCAGGTATTGGAGCATAATAAATCACAGTGCAGGCTGTGCTTTGCTGGCTGTCTATCAGTACTCTTACCTTACCTAGTACTCTTACATTTTCATTCAAATTGTGAACCGTATGTGTTCACTTCTCAAGTCTTGTTCTTTGTTTTCAGGCATGAGCAAGAGGCAGAAGCAGCACAGTGGAGGAAAACCGTAGCGGAAAAACTGCTCCGTGAAAGGAAATTAATTAAAGCTGCCCTCTATGGTAATAACATCTATTTCAGGATACTGAATGATTACCATGTTCATGTGTCATATTTGCATGGTACTTTAATTTACCTTTGAACATGTAAAACCCATCAAATTTATAATGCCACATTGCTATTTAGTAATGATATGCAATATAAACCTGTAATAATCTTATGTGACCCTGGACCACAAAACCAGTCATAAGGGTCAATTTTTCGAAATTGAGATTTATACATCATATGAAAGCTGAATAAACAAGCTTTCCATTGATGTATGGTTTGTTAGGATGGGACAATATTTGGCCGAGATACAACTATTTGCATATCTGAAATCTGAGGGTGCTAAAAATCTAAATATTGAGAAAATTGCCTTTAAAGCTGTCCAAATGATGTTTTTAGCAATGCATATTACTAATCAAAAAGTAAGTTTTGTTATATTTACGATAGGAAATTTACAAAATATCTTCACGGAACATGATTTTTACATAATATCCTAATGAGTTTTGGCATAAAAGAAAAATCAGTAATTTTGACCCATGTATTTTGGGCTATTGCTACAAATATACCCAAGCGACTTAAGACTGGTTTTGTGGTCCAGGGTCACATATTGGTCAATAGTAAGTACCTATTTTAACAACTATCCAAAACATCTATATAAAAATGTTATTTTTAGAGTAAATGCAGAGTAGAATTATATTATTTTCTTGGATTTATATTATTTTATTTGATATGCCACAAAATACCAATGCATGGTAATAAAGAGCAATATTTACACTACCATTCAAAGGTATTGGGTCAGTAGGATTTTTTTTTTTTTTAAAGAAATTAATACATTATTCAGAAAGGATGCAGAAATGTTTTGTCATACTATTTCAAATAAATGCTGTACTTTAGAATTTTTTATTCATCAAAGAATCCTAAAAGAAATGTATCCGTTTCCAGCTAAAATAATAACAGCACAATTGTTTTCAACATTGATAATATGTTTCTTGATCACCAAATCAGCATATTAAAATGATTTCTGAAGGATCATGTGACACTGAAGACTGGAGTAATGGATGATAAAAAAAATCCATTTTTTCCACCATAGGAATAAATTATGTTTTTAAAATGATTAAAATAGAAAATAGGTTTAATATAATTAATGAAATTGAATATATATATATATATATATATATATATATATTTCACAATATTACTGTTTTAGTGTATTTTTGATTAAAAAAAAATTAAACAGGATTTTCTTTAGGGTTAATAATGATAAATAACTAGTGGCTACTTTGATAAAAAGTAATTAGTTACATTACTAGTTACGTTACTTTTTTTCTGTGGCTACATCCATGAAATGTACATAAAATCCCAGCATAAACGCTCCAGATAAATATTTGTTATTAAAGCATCAACATTCACAAAACACTGTTATTTTTAACTAGAGCAAGCATAGGCTGCTGCGTACATGGTTTGGGATGACAGAATACCAGCAAATAGCGCTGCATTTATAATCTCTAAAAAGATGACATCTCAGTTCATCGCAATCTCACAAAGCTCTGTTATAACACAATGAATATATGCATGATGAATCTTTCATAATGTCTACAATTCGTGTGTTATAATGAGAAGATTCGTGAGCACGCACATTTTAGCACTGCACTCCTGACTGGCCATTGCATTCCAGAAATCAACATTGCTCAACGCAACAAACACGTGTTATAGCCTAAATAGAAACTCTGCCTAAGCTTGCGCCTGTTAATCGTTTTTATTTTATATTAGTTCTTGCTGCTTTTGTGCAATAGATGTATAACAATTTATTTGTTTCAGATATTTTCTGTTTAGATATTTCTATTTTCTATTAAGTAATGCGTTACTGCCCAACACTGGCTACTAGTACTTGCAAACCACTGCTTTTTGATATTTCTTTTTCTTCTGTTATGTGAAAACAGCTTTGTTGTTTCAGTGTAGGTGAAAGTATTGTACCTAAATGGATTTACGCGGAACATTGTTTAGTTGAAGATGTATTAAAGCTGTACTTCTCTGACTTTCACTGCAGGATACGTCAGGATGAAACGACTCAGGACTTCAAGCAGCAGTGACAGTTCAGACAATGAGAGTAAGTAAAATGAGCCTTAAAAAATTCTCAATCTACTTGTAAGATTCATACAGAACAAAGATGTTTATTCTTGGCTCACTCCGTTTTTGTATCATAAAGGTCCCTCGACATCCTTTTCCTCTAACAAGTATGGAAGCAAACCAGGCACCCCCGCCTCTGCTCAGAAGAAACCAGCAGAGGTAAGCGCAATGGAAAACACCTCCTCGTTTTTACCACCAGCCCTATGAATGAGATATTTCTACAATAAAATTGGTTGTATCACTCATTAAGGTTATTTCTCCCTTGTAGGTGTTCAGAAAAGACTTGATCAGTGCCATGAAGCTTCCAGACTCTCACCATATTTCTCCTGACGATTATTACCTGTTGGCGGACACATGGAAGCAGGAATGGGAAAAGGGTGTACAAGTACTCGCTAGTCCAGACACTATCCCTCAGCCCTCTGTGAGGTATGTCACTTTGAATAAAAGCAGGTTTTTGGACATGTACCATCTTGCATGTGACTGAAGTTGGGGTTTTTGTGTGTAGGATAATAGCAGAGAAGCCAAAGGAGGTCCTCTTCACCAAACCAAGGAAATATATTCAAAGCTGGAGTCAGGACTCTACGGAGACGGGTTATGTTAACTTCAAGGAGCTGGCAGAAGCTATGTGTAGATATGACCTGGACGATATGGACCTATACTGGCTTCAGCAGCTCAATGCAGAACTTGGGATTATGGGTAAGTGAGAAGAAATGCTTCCCTATAAGATTTGGTCTCATGACGTGCTTCAGGGGATAAAGTACATTTTGGATGTTACATTCAGGTGACGGGCCAGTGAATGAGTTGACGATGGAGCGGGTGATGGAGGCATTGGAGAGACAGTGCCATGACAACATGAACCACGCCATCGAGACTGAGGAAGGGTTGGGAATAGAGTATGATGAGGATGTCATCTGTGATGTATGTCGCTCACCTGACAGCGAGGAGGGCAATGACATGGTCTTTTGTGACAAGTGTAACATTTGTGTGCACCAGGTGAGATCTTTGTTACTGTCAGTAAATAAATTTCTCAAAAAATCAGAAGACCTTTTTTTTGTCTAACGATCCTACATTAGGGTTGTGACGGTGAGGAAATTTTCCCACCGGTTAATCGACGTGTGACAACACCGGTAATACCGGTATCACCGCGGGGGCGTTTCCTCTTTTCCTCGCTTTCCTTCGCTTTTAAATAGCTTGTAAAACTTGTAAAAGCATTTTACTTTCACTTTCAAATACCGGCAATTCGGTAACACCGGTATCACCGTCAACACCGTCTATCGCGGCAAGCCTATCCTACATATGATCCTGTAATATTGCAGAACTTGTATATACTTATGCAGATCTTATATAAACTTACATGTACTTGTACTTTTATATACTTCTGGTCTTATATACTTTTTATTTAAATTAATACTTATATTCAGCAAGGATGCATTAAATGCAAAAGTGACAGCAAAGACATTTATAATGTTACAAAAATGTTCTATTTCAAATAAATTCTGTTCTTTTGATTTTTCTATTCTTCAAAGAATTCCAAAAAAAGTATCACAGTTTCCACTATGGAATAGAATAAATTTGAAAATTTATTCAAATGTTTCAAAAAGAAACAGTTGTTTTAAATGGTAATATTACCGGTTTTTGTATAAATGCAGCCTTGATGAGAAAGTCTTATCAACATCAAACATTTGAATGGTAGTGTAGTAATTATTGTGTAAGAGGTTTAATTGTGCGTGTGTGTATTATTAACAATAAAATAAATATATGAACAATATATGTGTATATATTAGCAATAAAAGCAATTATTAAATGATTAAAATTTGATTTGATTTCTATTGTTGTAATTATGGTAAGCTAGAAGAAGATCGCTTTATCCTAAAACTCATCACACTCATATTCTGTTGCAGGCCTGCTATGGCATTGTGAAAGTGCCAGATGGGAACTGGTTGTGCAGAACGTGTGTGCTTGGCATCAATCCCCAGTGCCTTCTGTGTCCTAAAAGAGGGGGTGCAATGAAGGCCACCAGGGCGGGCACTAAATGGGCTCATGTAAGCTGTGCCCTCTGGATACCAGAGGTGAGTTATGTGTCATAAGGATGGATTTACACCTGCATTATTGTTATGTTGTATGCTCTTGATGTTGTTTCATTAATAATATTACGAAATTGAGCTTTCTTTTCTATGCCAGCATGTTTGTTGGTATTATTTAAGAGTATCATAGAGTTAACAGACATGGGCTAAAAGCCATAAAACTCCACTTTTGAGTTTATGGGGTCTTTTAAGAGAATTTGTATTTGTCTTTAGGTGAGCATTGCATGCCCAGAGAGGATGGAACCCATCACCAAAGTGTCTCATATTCCTCCCAGTCGCTGGTCGCTCATCTGCAGTCTCTGTAAACTCAAGACTGGAGCCTGTATACAGGTAATGCTTTATAGGGCAAAGAAGTGCATGAACATTTCTACTGATTAATTGGGTGCAAGAATTACTCCGTAATAATAATAATAATAATAATATCAGTTTGAAAATGCATTATTGTTTAGTTGTATATAAGATCTTGGGAAAGAGAACTTCCTTCAGTGACATCATTTTGACAGTGCAAGAGAATGAGTGGTAGTTTTGATTACAATTTTTTTGGATGTAAAATGTAAGTCTAATATTAATTATATTTTATTTTAATAATCAAGCAAGTAGTGATATTTTTGAGTAACTCGTGAAAAAAATGTCATTTTTACTCATTTAATTTTGAAAATCTATATGCTGTTCACAATGTAAAATTAATATTTTAAACCTTTTTTGTACACAATATATAGCATACAATTATTATTCTTTTTTTTCCTAATACCAGGGTTTCTGCAGGTAAAAAAGTCTTAATTCACCCTTCACCAAATTAAGGCCTTAAAAATGTCTTAAATTCATAAAGGCATGGCATTAAATGTTGCATGCACTGCCAAAATAATATCTTCCCTTGTATATTTGTCTTGTTTTCCAATACAAATATCTAAACATTCTTAGGGTTGTGTTTGGGTGCAGAGATATTCATGCCTTAAGCTACTTTTTGTAAAATGTGATGAAGATTGGTGTAGAAAGTTGTTTTTTTAAACTTTGAAATGTTGCTAAAACAACTAATTTACATTGAGAGAAATGATTAATGTATTATGTTCCTTTCAATTTATTCCTTAAAAGTTCTGAACTTGGTCTTAAAAAGGTATTTAAAAAGTCCCAAATTTACCTCTATAAATGTAATAAAATATAATCTAGGAAGTAAATTTCCCAATTGAAAAAATTATTTGATTAATCTATTATCAAAATAATGACTTTCGTCTTCCAGACTGTTTATATATATATATATATATATATATAACACTGTCTCTCATCTTCCAGTGTTCGGTTAAGAACTGCACCATTCCTTTCCACGTCACTTGTGCTTTTGAACACAACCTGGAGATGAAGACCATCCTGGATGAAGGTGACGAGGTCAAGTTCAAATCCTACTGCCTGAAGCATAGCAAACCCAAAGCTGGAGAAGCGGGCTTGAGTCCGGCCTGTCATAAACCTCCAACTGAGACTGAGAAACTGGGCTTGAGGGCGCAGAAGCTTCAGGAGCTGGAGGAGGAGTTCTACACACTCGTTCATCCTGAGGAAGTGGCCCAAGACCTTGGACTGCCAATCAACCTGCTGGATTTTATCTTTCAGTACTGGAAGATGAAGAGGAAAAGCAACTTTAACAAGGCCCTGCTGCCACCTAAAGATGATGAAGAGAACCTGCTATTGCAACCACAGGAGGACAGCATCCACACACGAATGCGCATGTTCATGCATCTGCGGCAGGACCTGGAGAGGGTGGGTACTCTCGTCATCGTGGATGAGATCTTTTTTTTTTTTTTTTTTCCAGAATCAAAGCAATTTTTGTAAGTCTTTGAAAGTACAACC
>NW_015649998.1:1826591-1829161 GCF_001515625.1 Sinocyclocheilus rhinocerous
TATCACTATGTCGGAGACACGCTAGCTTTCCCAAGGCAGACGAACTTAGTGCTTACAATCATCCGGGTTTAAATCGCGCTCAAATTGATTTGATTTTGACGCAATATTTACACTGAAGCTCGCAGGCGGCTATGGTAAGGGGGCATGTCATTTCCCGACCAGGCGCCGAGTGGTGCCAATCACAACACACACTGGCCCATTTCGTATTTCAGAAGGCGGGCCTTCATTTGATACAGGAACTATTCGAGCCATTCATGCCAGACTGAGGAGAGAGGTGTTGTAATAATGTAAAATATGTGAAAAATAATGTGTTTTTCGAACAACCTAGTATAAGAGCCTGTTCCTAGTACACCCCCAAAACTAAATCAAGACTTTGTAAAAGAGCATAATAGGACCCCTTTAATTGTATTTCATTTAAATGATCAAGCAAGTAGTGATATTTTTGAATAACTCCTGAAAAAATATGTAGTGTATTTTGAACAATTTAATTCTTAAAATCTGTAAGCTGTTTATATTGTAACATTAATATTTGAAACCTTTTTGGTACGCAATATATAGTGTACAATTTTCATTATAATTTTTCTGGTTTTCCGCAGGTCTTAAAAAGTCTTAATTTACCCTTCCACAAATAAATGTCTTAAATTGGAGCAGAAAGTCTTAAATGCTTAAAGTCATGGCATTAAATGTTGCATGCACTGTAAAAAATAATATCTTTCTCAGTATTTTTGTCTTGTTTACTAATACAAATATTAAAACGTCCTTTAATCAAGAATCATATACTTGAGATGCAAAATTAAGATCTTGTTTTCCGAGAAATTGAACAAAATTAAGTGAGTTTGTTTAAAACAAGAACAAATATATCTGTCAATGGAGTATGAAAACTTGTTCTACTAGCAGATATTTTTACTTTTTAATTATAAACTCCATTTTGGTCAGTTTCACAGAAAACAAGACTTGTCATTTTGCTTCTCAAGTAAATGTGTCTTGATTTATTCATCTTTAGACATTTGTACTGGAAAACAAGACAAAAATACTGATGAAGGACATCACTGTTTTGCAGTGAGATTAGAAGGTACAGTAATAGTTTGGGAGCAGAGATATTCAAGCCCTAAGCTGTTCTTTTATGTAAAATGAAATAAAAAGTAATGAAGATCAGTAAATATTGTCTCCAGTTTTGTCTTCCAGACTGATGTTTTTTAACACTGTCTCTCATCTTCCAGTGTTCGGTTAAGAACTGCACCATTCCTTTCCACGTCACTTGTGCTTTTGAACACAACCTGGAGATGAAGACCATCCTGGATGAAGGTGATGAGGTCAAGTTCAAATCCTACTGTCTGAAGCATAGCAAACCCAAAGCAGGAGAAGCAGGCTTGAGTCCGGCCTGTCATAAACCTACCACTGAGACTGAGAAACTGGGCTTGAGGGCGCAGAAGCTTCAGGAGCTGGAGGAGGAGTTCTACACACTCGTTCATCCTGAGGAAGTGGCCCAAGACCTTGGACTGCCAATCAACCTGCTGGATTTTATCTTTCAGTACTGGAAGATGAAGAGGAAAAGCAACTTTAACAAGGCCCTGCTGCCACCTAAAGAAGATGAAGAGAACCTGCTTTTGCAGCCACAGGAGGACAGCATCCACACACGAATGCGCATGTTCATGCATCTGCGGCAGGACCTGGAGAGGGTGGGTACTCTCGTCATCGTGGATGAGATCTTTTTTTTTTTTTTTTTTCTCAAGGTCAGCTAATTGTCAAAGTCCACAACTTGTCAATTTTGAAAATATGTAGTTTTGCACATACCCATCATCTCATCATGTAGTTCTTCTAAAATTAATAAATGCAGTTCAGCTGACTTATGTACATTACTGTTCAAAAGTTTTATTATTGCTTTTGAAAGATGTGTCATTCACAAGACTGAATTAATTTGATCAAAAATACAGTAAAAACAAGAATAGTTAAATATGATCACTTTTTAATATTACGGTAATAGTAATCTATTTTACATTTACATTTAGTCATTTAGCAGACGCTTTTATCCAAAGCGACTTACAAATGAGGACAATGGAAGCAATCAAAATCAACAAAAGAGCAATGATATGCAAGTGCTATAACAAGTCTCAGCTTAACGCAGTACACGTAGCAAGGTTTTTTTAAATAATATAATAAAAAGAAAACATTGTTAATTGTGAAAAGAAAACCGATAGAATACAAAAAGATTAGAAAGCAAGTGTTAGTTTTTTTTTATTTTTTTTATTTTTATATATATATATATATTTACTTTTTTATTTTATTTTTATTTGAGTAATTTTAACTTCAACTTGAATGTATGTACTATATAATACTATACTATAATACTATACTATTATTACCATTAATATTCTGAGTATATTTTATTTTTAGATTTTCAGTTTTCAGTGTTTGTTTTTTTAGTAATTTTTCTTATGTCATTGTCATTTTTATTAGTTTTTTTTTATTTTATAGCTTTAATTTAGATTTTATTAATACTAATATTATTATTTATATTTTGTTTAATTTAAGTTTTAATTTAAATATTTTTAGTACTTTAACTTGAACTT
>NW_015649998.1:1832002-1845085 GCF_001515625.1 Sinocyclocheilus rhinocerous
TATATATATATATATATATATAAAAAAAAAATATATATATATATATATATGTGTAATATTCCGGTTGAGCCACTATCCAGTTTTCAGTGTCACATGATCCTTCATTAATCATTTTAATATGATTATTAGATACATTTCTTATTATCAGTGGTTGAAAACGTGCTGTTTAATATTTTTAAAGAAACAGTTATACATTTTCAGGATTTTTTGATGAATAGAAAGTTTTGTTTTGTTTTTTTGTAAAAAAAACAAAAAAACAATTTATTTGAAATAAATGCTTTGTAACAGTTAATGTTCTTACTAGTTACTTTACCTGTGATTAGATTAATGCATCTTTTCTGGAAAAAAATGTATATTGTTTGACAGCAATTCATTTCAAACATTTCAAAGGTAGTTTAATGCAGTGTTTCCCAACTTTTTTTAGTCGCGGCACCCTTTGGAAATTTTAACAAACTTGTGGCACCCTACAAAATTAATTTTGTCACAATATTTGAATTTCTATGCATGCTTAAACCATTAGTGTTATGTTGTGAGTTTTTGATGTTATGATCCTTGTGTGTGTCATTTTGTCAGGTGAGAAACTTGTGTTACATGGTGAGTCGAAGAGAGAAACTGAAGCTGTCTCAGAGTAAAGCTCAGGAGCAGATCTTCAATCTACATGTCAAACTCATCAACCAAGAGTTATCTGCAGGTAATTAACTTTTTCTCTGTTTATTTTATAATAAAAATTATTTTATTTTGGTTTTGTTTTATTTATTTATTTTATTTATTATTGTTCCTGTGGCTCAGTGGTAGAGCATTGCATTAGCAGCGCAGAGTTCATGGGTTCAATTCCCAGGGAACACACATACTGATAAAAAATTTATAGCCTGAATGCATTTTAAGTCGCTTTGGATAAAAGCGTCTGCTAAATGCATTTATTTAATTTAATTAAAAAATTTTCGCTATTAGAATACATTTTAAATAATTTTATATTTCAGAAGTAGCTAAAAATTAATTTACATTTTTAACTTTGAACTCTAGACTTGCCGGAGTTGAACAGGCATACATTGAACTCGCGCAGCTAAAATAATCCAATGAATTAAAAATAATTGTAATCTCATATAATCTGTCTTTTAACGTTCCAGCACCACTGAATAATTGACTAACTTCTACTTCTATTTGCAGGGCTCCCAGTGTCCTCATCTTTAGAGAACCTATTGTTCCACCCTCCTAGGATAACCCTAAAACTCAAAATGCCCAAAGTGTCGCTTGGCAATGGCAAAACCAACTCCAAATCTGGTAATGGCCCCCTGTGCCCGGATAACAGCGGTAACGTATATGACACTGGTGAGGGAGGCATCGGTCAGGGCAAACCGCAACTCCATCTTGGACGGGTAAGGATAGAGGAGCGTGCCAACGGTCTCCTGCCAACCTCCATCTACATTCGGCGAGACGGTGGGACTCCCCCATTGGCCGTGAAGCAATCTGGCAAACCTTTAGCTCTGCACACTGCCCTCCACGGTCAATCGTCTAATAGGAAAGGCAAGACCGAACCAGAGAAAACCCGCCAATTGAAATCCAACGGCATTATGGACAAGCCCGTACTCCAAAGAGACACTTCCTGCCAGACGCCCACTGAAAAGGACACATGCAATGAGATTTCAGGGAAATGTCAGTCAGGTGGATTCCACAAAACCTCTCTTGAGCATTTCAGTCGATCCCTCAAGGAGGCCACTGTCAGTTTAGTACGGACTGAGGATCTTCGGGCTTTTGAGAAGAATGCACGCAAGTCCTCCGGATTCTCCAAACCGGTTTCCAATGAGCGGCCGCTAGGGGGCAGCAAACCGTGCCAGGAGAGCGACGGTTACTGCCCGGATGCAGAGCTCAGTGACTCTGAGCCCGAGGCTAAAGGGAAGTGTCGACAGGGAGGGAGGAGGCAAACCCAGAGAGGACCTGCTGGAAACTACATCAAGTCTACCAGCCGAGCAAAACTGTCTTTTGGCTCTAGGACGTCAGTTCAAAGGTGACAATCTGCAAAGCATTAAAAACATCTCAAACCCACTGCCACAAATTACTGTAGTCCTCTGGCGCTATTCAGAAGCGCCAGATTCTGTTTTCCTCTGTTGAGGATCAGCCGATGATTTTTAGTACAGTGTGCCAAAAAGTTCTCCCTGGCAAGTGATTGGTCTATTTTTGTATGGACTGATATATATCACTGTGTCTCTCTAACCAGCCATAGTGTTTCTGCTGCACTTGGACTACAGTAGGTTTTATGGGCCGTGAAGCAGTATTTCTGTACATAAAAGGAACCTCACTTTTTAGACTGTACATAGTTTGTGTTAAGATGTGGAGCACATTGAGATGCTTTCCTCGTACTGAAACGTTATCCTACTTTCTTACTGATATGCTTATGCAAATAAATAAAGACTTAAGAACTCTGATTTGACAAATCATGTTTGTTTGATTGTTCTGAGGTTCTGATGTCTGGCTGGACTCTTTCCTTTGCCTATTTTTTCCTCTGTTCCTCCATCTATTTGATCTTTCTTCTTTCTGATTTGTTTCCACTTTGCTAATGTTAAAATTGGCATGCTTGAGTTGAAAAGAAAGTGTGCTTGTGCAACTGAAATGGTCTTCCATCTGTCTTCAGAGTGTGAAGAGAAATGTCAAGCCTTAATGTTCATATTTAGAATAAATTTCATGCTGGATGTTTTTCTTTTTTTCTCAGATCCATTTTCCTGTCACTTCTTGGCACCAGACTCTTTCATTTTGTTTGCAAAAGACCATGAAAAATGGCCTGTAATAAAGCAAGAATTGATTTTTAATGTGATGTAGTGAGTATTTTAGCAAGACAAATAACACTTGTTTCAGCATAAAAGCATTCATATGTCCATCCAAGTCAGCCAAATAACCTGGGCTCAGAGTTCATTACAAATAATAATATATATGTAATATATATATAAAATAAAATATATTTACATTTAGTCATTTAGCAGACGCTTTTATCCAATGCAACTTACAAATGATGACAATAGAAGCAATCAAAACCAACAAATGAGTAATAATATGCAAGTGCTATGAATAATAAAATTGAATAAAATTGTGGGGTGAGTAAGATCTTAAAAGATCTTCAAGTTTTAAGAAATCATTACTTTTATTAATTAAGTTGATCAAAAGGGACATTTGTGAGTAAAAACATCTATAATTCTACAAAAGATTTCTGTTTTAAATAAATCCTGTGAACCTTTCTGAAGTTTATCACAGTATCCATACAAATATTAAATTGCACAACTGTTTTCAACTTCAATTATAATACATGTTTTTTGAGCACCAGGTCATCATATGATAATGTGATAAAAAAAATTCTGCTTTGCCATCACATTAATAAATTACATTTAAAAAAATAAAACAGTTTTTCATTTCTTATTGTAATAATATTTCACAATGTTTTTACTGTATTTTTGATCAAATAAATTCAGCCCTGGAAACTTTTTGACCCCAATCTTTTGAACAGTAGTATATCCACCACTTTAAGTTGTGAGGTCATGTTCCTGTAAATCTCTAGAGCAGTAATTAGTGTTCTGTCATTTTCCTTCAATCTCATTCTTCTCCCAGAGCCCTCTGGCTAGTCCAAATGGAAGTGTTCTCCACAGTTTTATTAATCTTCTCCGCTCCAGAAACCACCATTTCTGCACTCTGTGGTGTTTCCTCAGGCTGTACCTTCCTCCTGCTGTCAACTAACACAATAAGAGAACTCGATAATCTGAAGAGGTTTATTCAGAGAAGTTGTGCTTACTGGTAATTGTATGTTTGTGGAACAATTCAAGAGCTTGATTCTTAATGTAGGTGTGTGTGTGTGAAGCCACACTGCCCTCTATTTGTCTTCTAACAGTCTAACTTTCTTCAGTTTTAAATATTAAACTGAGTAGTGTATCATTCAATATTGCTGCCCATCATTTCCATGTCACTTCATCTGTCGTGTAGTTTATCTTTGGACTCAACTGATTTTCTTTTGGTTGAGCGGCTGCTGTATTAGCTGTTACAGCAGGACTTCAGTGCTGCCTAAGGCTTATTGATCATTTGAGGAAAAAGCTGAGTTTGACTCTAGTGTTAAACAAGCGCAGCACTCACTCTGTTAAAAGAGAAATATAAATCATGTGTATCATTCAATATTGCTGCCCATCATTTCAATGTCACTTCATCTGTCGTCTGATATTCTTTTCAAGCTTAACCAGTTTATCTTTGGACTCAACTGATTTTCTTTTGGTTGAGCGGCTGCTGTATTAGCTGTTACAGCAGGACTTCAGTGCTGCCTAAGGCTTATTGATCATTTGAGGAAAAAGCTGAGTTTGACTCTAGTGTTAAACAAGCGCAGCACTCACTCTGTTAAAAGAGAAATATAAATCATAGAAAGTAAAAGAAACATCCACTTCTGCAGCTTTATGTAAGTAAGGGATGACATACAGTCAGATAGCCATTATTGCTAAATAAACCCCCACAGCACCTTGGTGCTAAGTGGATGTTCTCTTTGATCAAATTCAAGTATTCCGGAGAGCCGTGAAATAACGTTTAAAATATTTCTGATCAATATTATGTTGCTTATTTATAAGTTCTGTTTGCAACTGTATGTGTTCATGACTGGTGCTAATGTAAATTACACTATAATGTTAATTGTCAGTGCAATTACTGTAATAGTAAGCACTGTAACTAAAATTTTGTGTATTATTTTATTCTTATCGTAGATAACAATATTAATGTTTAATTTATTCAAAATCACTTTTGATTATCACTATTACAACATCACTATTGCCGAGTGCTCTTTTTATAAGGCACTATGTAACCTTTCTAGTCATGGTTTAACAGTAAAGAACTAGAGTTCTCAACTGCGGCAATGATCAACCTGCTCTTGAACACCTGCGTGTAATTTGAGAGATCTCTGACTTTCATTGGCTGGTTCAAGCAGGTGTGTTTGAACAGAGCAGGACCTAAACTGGTAACTAGATCGCTATGAACAAGATTGGACACTCCTTGACTAGATGAACTTGTCCACATGAGAATTGAAAAACTGACAAAAGTAGGCTAATTAAGATCCCTTTCAATGAGGTCATAAACAAGAAGTATTAAACATTGTTGAAACACATGAATGACTAACCAGCTCTGAAACTTAATAATGAATGAAGCCTCTCACAACACATTTTTCAATGCACAGTGCCTTGAATTTAAAAGTACACTACCATTCAAAACAACCATTCTTTTTTTTCTAGAAATATATTAATAGCCTATTTCTAATCAGCAAGGATGCATTAAATTGATCATATTTAACTTTACATAAATTGATTTTAAATACATTTTACTGAATTTTAAATAAATGCAGATTTGGTGATCAAAAGACGACTTCTTTCAAAAACCCTTAGGTACAGACCCAAACTTCTATACATATACATATATAGACTTTTGTAAACACATTATCCAGTCCTAAACATTATATTATTACAAAGGAGAGATATGTAGCACAGTAAGGCTCTAGGTTGGGATGTTTATTTTTCAATAGCAGCTTGACACTAAAAAATTTACAGATTTTGTATTGATAACTGAAAATGTGTTTTTATCTATTCCTAAAGAATGAGTTTTGCCTGATTAGACTGATGTGATGGAAATATGCATCCATTAGGATCTTTCTATCACCATGTGAACAATCTAACTAGAGCCACTGAAGTGATTGCAGCTTGGAGCATAAACTACTTGGGTTCTGTATTAAAGGTGACATATCATGAAAATCGGACTTTTCCAGGTTTTATGTGCTATAATCAGGTCCCCAGTGCATCTACCAACCAAGGAAACATGAAAAAGATTAACCCAGTCACTTTGCTTTGGTAAGCCTTTTTCTGCAAGCGTCTGAGAAAACGAGCGCGTCTGATTTCGCTCCCTTGGTGACATGGCAAAGGGATCTCAGAATATTACCGCCCTTAATCTGTAAAAGTTTACACCCACGGCGGCCGTTATTGTGTTTTCGCAAGCGACAATGGTGTACCAGTTCTAATGCCATGGTGAAAGTTTGAGCAAAACACACTAACTGTTCTGCCTTTGGCTGCACAGACGAGCACAGAACACTGTTTAGAGTCCCAGCCTCAGAGGAGACAAGAGGGGGCACATTAGACTATTCTTATCACTGTTCGACACTTTGCATAATGTGCAAAAGCACTATTGCTATGGCCGAAGTACTATATTGTCCTGTTTTTCAAACTTTGTGACATAATACATGACAAAGAAGCCCTTGAAGCCACTCCATGCTGATCTTATAGAATTCCAGTGAAGTAAAAGGAAGGTCAGCTAGAGTCACAGTGTAACTGTTCAAATTAATCGGCATTAAAGTGTTAAAGAGACGTATCTTCTGTGTACTGTACTGTTGTGGTATTAGAGAAAAGTCCCGTGTCATCGCGAAACACTGTTTCTCTAAATACTGAGGTCAGCAGTTTTGCATTCTGCCTCCCTCACAGCAGCAGAGAGGAGCTGCATCACTAAAGAAAACAATAGAGGAAAGTAACTTGCCCAACCAAATGTATCCTGTATTAACGAAAGGCGAAAATTGTATTGACAGTAATTCATTGCGTGGACAATTGTCTCGTCATAAAGTATACTAGCATCTGCCTAAAAAAAACCCCTCCGTCGTTCGAATCCGACTATGGGGAAGGTTTATGAATATTAATTAGGCAAGGCTGACGACGCTTCCATTTGACCAGCCAATCCTCATAATTAATATTCATGAGCCAAGCTGTCGCCCCCAACGTCTGCCTTTCAGCCAATAATTTCGCCCTACGGGGAGAGCGTCTCGTTACGTCATTAATATTAATGACTCAAGCCTTCACCGTAGTATGTTTCTAAAACTGTCAGACTGACCGGGTGGAGAATGCTGCGGACAAGTGCACGGTTTCTATCACCATTTCTTTTCTATAATATCGCTCCAAAAGACGATTTTTTAAACGTCCAGCAATACGTTGATTCGTTTGATTATGGAAATGAAAGGGAAAGTCTGAAACAAGTTTAATCTCATCGTTACACTGAAAAGAGAGAGTTTCTTCCGGACTATTTCGTTTATCAACGCGGTATTTTGTTGTGGATACCCAGCCCGGTTCAACCTTGTGCCGCCAATGACAAGTTCAGCACCGCGTAACATCCATCTCGCTTTTACACGACCACCATGGAGCTTTGGGAATCATTGAAGGGGACGGATATCTCGTTTCTTTTCAGCATCCGAGTCCTTCAGCATCAGAGTCTGTTGAAGCCGGTTTAACCTGTACTCACGTGCCAAGTGTACCGGATTAAAATAGTTTAACATCTTTGCTGAAATATTCTTCCTGGACTAAGAAACCAAATTTAAAGCCTGGTAATTCCTGATATTTTATAACTCATGACAGTGTGCATTTCAATTCATTTCATTTGAATGAAGTCCTATATTTGCATAGACACTAGTCTTTTCCCTGTTAAATAAACCACGATGAATTTCCATGCTGGTTTGGTGTTGGTCTAGATGATGGACCAGCATAGCCATGGTGTTGACCAGCAACATGGTCTTTTGATGAAGCTGCTTGACCTAGGAAGGCTCTCTGGTTAAGCCTTATCCAAAGGCCGGTGTCTTTTCCGTATATTTTGGATGTTTATCAAATTATCAAGTTGAACTTGAATGATATACATTACATATGCATTCGCTCACCTTTTACATTTTGACAGAAATCCAAGATGACATCAGAGATCAGCCAACTGTCATTAAGTGAGCTTCCCATGGACGACTGGATGGCCCATCTACCCAGTGCACTGTGGGATACCCCTCTCTGTTACATGGCCATTCCAGGTATTTAACCTCACATTTTCATTTATACATTCACTAATTGCATGCAAACTGCTTTTTCTTGTTTGGCATGTTTGAGTACTTAAAATAAAAATTTTAGTGGGACTTTGACTTTTTTATGTGTTTTCAATGAGTACCCACAATTCTTTTTATGGCTTAAATGTAATATTAATCCACAATTTTGAATTGAAAGTGTGAATATTGTTATATTAGGAGGGTGCCACTATTAACTGATTAGAGTGAACACAGTTTCTTCCTTTTTTTTTTTACAGGCTGCCTATATTATCTTATCTATATTATAGTGCTCACAGTCATTGTGTCATTGTCTTAATGGGTTTGTAGGGAGCCATAATGCCATAACCTACTGTCTGGATAAGAATGACCGGTCTCCAGTGGACCTCACTCAACCGGATATGTTGCAAAAGCTGGACAAATACATGAAGCCCATCATAAGGCCATTTGTATACAAGTGGGCAATAACACAGGTACTGTATGTTGTCGCAGATTGTCGTCACTGACCCATTTTTCGGATAAGGCTTTTTTTTTATTTCAGTAAAATTAATATAATAATCACCATTACATGTTCTTGCATTTTCAATTGGATTACTTGGAATCATTTTGGACAATGGTTGCACAATTCACATTTTCAGTTACAGTTATTGTAAACCATCTGAGTTCATTGAAAGCCTTGTTGTCCTTCATATAGTGAAACACAAAATCACTAATGCTATATCAGAAAATGCATGATTAAATTCTTTATCCAGAAGTGCTGACTTTTTCATATTTGAATGGCTAAACATGTACGTAAACTGCAATTATGCTGGTTATGGTATCAAATACTTCATGAGGTTATAGACGATTTTATGTCAGCATGCATCAGCAGATTCCCTTAGAGCATGAGTCTCTGAAATCTATCAGCATGAGGGGGAATAAATTGCCGTCTGCTGTCCTGAGCAAATCAATCAAACACTCATGGCTTTGCTACAGTGAAAGCACAATTAGATGGGATAGTTATGACAAAAATAACACTGATGGATGAGCACATTGTCCCAAATCTGTAGGTGAGATAGAGTATTGTGTTTTTACAGAAATGGTTATTTCACTTTCAGTGGTTTCACTGACACTGTTTGTAACAGCTAGCTGTTCAGCACTATCTTTACTGCACCTGCATTGTTAATGATTGTGCTTTACATTATTTACCATAGGAGTCTAGCATTAGGGAGCAGTTGGATTCTGGAGTGCGATACTGTGACCTGAGGATAGCACATCGGCCTAATGACAGCTCAGATGATCTCTACTTCTACCATGGTGTTTATACCACTATAACTGTGGAGGTAAGACAACTGACTACACAAATCTATGAAAACAATTGATTAAACATGTAAAAGTCTTAGCACAGCATTTCCCATCTTGTCTATTTGTTGTGTAATTTGATAAGTGCAGTGGTTCTAATCTGTTGAGTTTGATGTTTGAAGAATATAAACAAATGCTTTTTCATTGAATCGAACCAATTTCTTGTGTTATTTCAGATGGTATTAAAAGAGATCAGAGAGTGGTTGGATGTTCATCCACAGGAAGTAGTCATACTCTCATTTAGCCACTTCCTGGGCCTTAGTCAAGAGCTTCACACACTGCTCGTCTCAACTATAAAGAGTGTTTTTGATTCCAAACTGTGCCCCAAAATGGTACGCATCAGTTTTGTATTATTTAATTTTAGAAACAGATGATGAGAAGTGGCATCAGTAACAATATATTTCCAATATATTACTATGTTGATTCAAATAAATTATGAAAAATCATAAAAACATACTTCTGATTTTTCTGACAGGAGTGTGTGACACTACGGAAATTATGGAGCCAGGGTCATCAAGTTATCGTTTCATACGAGCACAATATTGCCAACTGCCACAGAGAATTGTGGTTCCAGATACCTTATTGGTGGGCAAACAAGTGCAAGGCTGAAGCGCTGATTGAGGAATTTGAACATAGGAAACAATATGGCCGACCGGGTAATCATTAATATGCCATTAATTTTTAAAATATATTTTATTCATTTTTTATATTTAATTTTATTAATTATTCTCTTGATTCAAGTGAAAAATGTGAAAAATTTCACTTGGAAAAGTGAAAATGTTTCCTGTAACATTAAACATTAATTTTTTTATTTATTCTTGGAAAAGTTCAATTAAACATCAGTTCTCATGTGCATCATTTTCCACAGGCGGCTTCTTTGTGACTGGGATCAATCTTACTGAAGATCTGAAGTACATATGCTCCCATCCCACAGAATCCCTGAAGGATATGGTGATGTCTACATATCCCACGTTACTTAGCTGGGTCAAGCAACAGAAGCCTGGCTCTAACACTGGCTCCCTCAACATCATAGCCGGGGACTTTGTGACAGAGAGCCGGTTCATACCAACCGTCATTGCACTGAATGAAAATCTTCTCAAGAGGACCATAATACCAGAGCCTTGAGCCTCTATTAGCTGCACAATGTCTTTAACATTTGAAGAAAGAAGTGTTTCTTGTTCTTGTGATGTTTTTTTATACTAGTCAACTTTGCACTTTTTGTAAGGGTGCTTACACACTAGAGTTTATGCTGCGTCAGCTCCATTCATTTCAGTAGGGAATAGGGATGATGGTGCACTGCAAGGACGTAGAGGAAATACACAAGGGTTTGTGAAACCAATGCGCCATCATGCAACAAAAAGTACTTACCATACCCTCAAAATGGATCACTTGCACTTTCCTGTCCGCCAAATGCTCCGACAGAGCGGTTTCTAGTGTGTAAGCAAGCACCCTGAGGATGATAGATCATTTTGAGTTATTGGTAGAATATTGTAATGCACTGACTTTTATGACTTTAACTTACTGTCTTAAGCTTATTTATGCAGTCTCCGCTATATACACCTCTGATTTTGCAAAACTATTGATCATTTTTAAGAACCTGGTTCCAAATGGATGTCATTATCAAGGTCCAGGTTACAACAACTTTATCTACAGTACTACTCCAGACACAAGCACATTACAGGACACAATAAGTTCCCTGTGAGCATCAGAGTTTGCATGAGAATTGCTAAAGTCTACTCAATGCAAGCCTGCATAAACATAAGATTATCAAACACTCAGGATTGTTCATTCTCTGTGGAATGGCTATGGAAATATGATTCCAATAAATACATGTCTGCATGGTGCACAATCAAAAGCATGAAAAGACACTGGAATATTTCTGTGGTTGCACATGTTCTCTGCCATAGTAGCATGCAATTTAAGCCAGTTTAATCAAGATACCAGTTTGCATCACAAACAAATATGCTTATACTAACACAAATATCAACAGTTGAATTGCATATCAAATACTCATATTTAATATCTGAAGATTTCCAATAAATAAAACATCAAACAATATTTAAAGAATTGTGTTTTGAGTTATTAAAAATGAAGTCTTCTCTGGCACACAAACAAAAGCAAGAATTAGCTGACATGGAAAGCAGCATTTCACTGCGCTTGTTTCATTGATTATGGAGCGTGCTGAAAGACTTTAGTCAAAGTTAACCTTTGATAATGGAGTTTTGTGTCTTTTCTACCTCAAAGATGATAAAATGATGAAAGGTCACCAGATTACTAAACCATGGCAACTTGCAAGTAAATAACATGAATATTGTGTTGCCATATTTCTAAAGGGAATATCTGCCTTTCCTACATATGCTCTGATCAAACTTGATTATTTAGGCTACATAATGGTAAAATAAATAACAGGATGGACAATGTAGCAGTGTGGAGTGTACTTTTTTTTTTTTTATTGCTTTTAACAATATTACCACTAGCTGTCACTTTGATTAGAGAAAGGAAAATTAATTGTAATATTCTAATAATAGCCTAATGTTATAAAACAAAATAACTCAGCGACAAAAAAAAAAGACAAAAAAAAGGCTGTTCTGCAATCAGCTGTAAAGCGTGACAGACTGAAGCAGCAGGGAACGAGGAAATGCCGAGCTGACACGTCAATAGACATTCGTGTGCAAGAATGATCGTAACACTTCTAAAATCCTTTTCATTTCGTGAAACATGGAGTTCACTAACCGCTGAGGTTGTGTGGTCACCTTTACAAAGAGTTGGGCTTTGAGCCGTATTATCGATGATGTGTTATCTGTTGTTTTCGCTCAAACGCGGACTGTTTCAGCTGATCAACTCATTTTGTTTTCAAACGCAGCCATTTGGATTCATTTGTAAAGAGCTACTGCTTTTATATGATCCAGTGAACTGATGGCTCACATTAAGAAGGATGACATTAATCGTGAGGACTGGATGTCATGTTTGCCAGAGAAACTGTGGGATGTCCCTTTAACACATCTCTCAATACCAGGTGAGCCCCTATCCGCCACGGAATAAAAGTAACTGCGATTTAAAAAAAAGAATTTAGTTATAAACTCGCTTTTGACTTTTGTTCTCAGAATTCTACATTTACATCTTAAAATTTTGAATTCTTTCGCTTAATTATGAGTTTACATCTCGCAATTATTTTTCCCCCCTCGGATTTCTTGTTTACATTACAACTGTTTATCTCACAATTCGGACTTTTTCCCGCTCGAATGAATGAATTCATTTATGTATTCATTTATTTAGTTAGTGGCGGAAATGAGCCTCCCCTGTGGAACACAAGGAAAGTTTCAATTACATCGTTTTTAAAAAAAATTTTTTAAATGAAAACTAATAAATGTATTTATTAAATGTTATTATGTAATTGTATAATATTTTACGATTTATTTATTATATTATTGCATTGAACATGTGTTTTGTATGTGAAACATACTTATCAATGCAGACAATTAATGAACCCTTATTTGTTTTCAGGTAGCCATGATGCAATGAGCTACTGTCTGGATATCACTTCTCCACTGCTCCGATCTGAGTCAGACACATTTAGGTTACTGGATGGAGTTTTCTGCTGTTTCACCCGGCCAGCTATTCGCAGATGGGCTACTACTCAGGCAGGCATATTCTTCACTTAAAGGGTTAGTTCACCCCAAAATTTAAATTCTGTCATTAATTACTCACCCTCATGTCGTTTCAAACCCGTAAGACCTTCATTCATCTTCGGAACATAAATTAAGATATTTTTGATGGAATCTGAGAGGTGACCCTGCATAGACAGCAACACAACTGAAATGTTCCCAAGTCCAGAGACGTAGCAAGGAGATCTTTAAAATAATCCATGTGACATCAGTGGTTCATCCGCAATTATACGAAGCTAC
>NW_015649998.1:1845155-1855330 GCF_001515625.1 Sinocyclocheilus rhinocerous
TTTCGAAACGCTCTCGAGGTACTTCGATGTCAAACACTGATCAGTGCACTGCTTTTAAGTCGAACACACCTAATATGTACGATTAATTGCATCGCTTTGACCGTAGATCCCACCTTCTCACACGCCATGATTGGTCCATTATGTACAATGCTTGCATGTTATTGGTCAAACTACTTTTCGATCATTAGCTTCAGCAAGCATGAAAACAGGAAAACAAAGCCAAAACAAATCCTGGCCAGGACGCGTCCTGGGAAAATGGCACGTATGGTCACCTTAAGCTGGACTAAACAACGCATGCTGTTCTGTGTCAGCTGCGTCACGCCAGATCTGTTTCCTATGTTGTTGTGATTTGATCTGAACGGAAACAGCATATCCGTGTGACACAGCTGACACAGAATAGCATACGCTGTTTACATCCAGCGGATATTCTCCAAAATGGCACCAGGGTGATGCGGAGGAGACGAATTGTTGAATAAAGTCGTTTTTTTTTTCTTTTGCGCACAAAAAGTATTCTCGTAGCTTCGTATAATTACGGATGAACCACTGATGTCACATGGATTATTTTACAGATCTTCTTGCTACGTTTCTGGACTTGGGAACATTTCAGTTGCGTTGCTGTCTATGCAGGGTCAGACAGCTCTCAGATTCCATCAAAAATATCTTAATTTGTGTTCCGAAGATGAACGAAGGTCTTACGGGTTTGAAACGACATGAGGGTGCGTAATTAATGACAGAATTTTAATTTTTGGGTGAACTAACCCTTTAATGGTTATTTTGACTGCTTACAAAGCTTAATATTTCATAGCAGAGACAGAACAAATGTCTATCCCATAGCGCTCATAGAGTCAGTTTATGTCTTGTACAAATTAATGCATTTTTACATGAGAAATGTATTTGTATCATATCAAAGCCCCTTACTCTGTTGCAAACAGGTGCAAAACATTGTGGAGCAACTTGCAGCAGGCATTCGATACTTTGATCTTCGAATTGCCCACAAACAGTATGATTCTTCCAATGAGCTTTACTTCACTCATGTCATTTACACATATGCAATGGTCGTTGTAAGTATATAGATGAGTGTTGAGATGAATTAGCTATTAAAGTTGGTCATTTATTCTTTTTTTGTGCATTTTCTGCTTTCTAAACTTGTTTTGTTTTGTAGGAAACTCTACAGACTGTTGCTTCATGGCTTGAATCACATCCCAAAGAAATCATCATTCTAGCTTGTAGACATTTCGAAGGGCTGAATTATAAAATGCATGAGGAATTCATCTATTCTCTGAAGAAAATCTTTAGCTCTAAACTGTGCCCTCGCGACGTGAGAAACCATTTGGAATTTTTAAACATAAATTAATATTTTTTTTTCCTTAATAGCATTATGATAGCAAATTAATACACCACCTGTCAAAAGTTACCTATTTATTTATGTTTTTGAAAGTCACCAAGGTTGCATTTATTTGATCAAAAATGCAGCAGTTACAAAACAAAGAACTGTTTTCTACTTTAATATATTTTAAAAATGTCATTTATTCCTGTATTGGTAAAGCTGAATTTTCAGCAGCCATTACTCCAGTCTTCAGTGTCACGTGATCGTTCAGAAATCATTCTAATATGCTGATTTGGTACTTTCTTGTTTTTACCAATGTTGAAAACAATTGTGCTGCTTTATATTTTTGTGAAAACCAAGATTTAAAAAGAAAACTTTTATGTAGCAAGGACACATTAAATTGATCAAAAGCTACAGTAAAGACATTTATGTTACAATATATTTCAAATAGATGCGGAATCCTGAAAAAAAAAATGTATCGCCTTTTATACAAAAATATTAAGAAGCAAAAACTATTTTCAACACTGACAATAATAAGAAAAACGATTAATAACTGAGCATCAAATCAGCATATAAGAAGGATCGTGTGACACTGGAGTAATGGCTGCTGAAAATTCAGCTTTATCTTTAAAATATATTAAAATAGATATTTTAAATTGTAATAATATTTCACAATATTACTGTTTTTACAGTGTTTGTGTTCAACTAAATGCAGCCTTGGTGAACATAAGAAGCACATTTAATTATACCAGTTTTTGACTGGCAGTACATATATAAAAACATTATGAAGTTTCTGCTAACATTTGAAACTGCAACAGGCTTGAAATCTGTTACTGTTTTGTATTATACACATTCTTAAAGGAGGCCCTATTGACCTTGCGGAGTCTGTGGACATCAGGCTATCAAGTTGTGCTGTCATATGACGACCAGTCAGCATCACGCCATAAGGAGTTGTGGCCTGCTATCCCATACCTTTGGGCCAATAAGCCTAACGCAGAAGAGCTGATCTACTATCTCGAATGCCAGAAACGACTTGGTCTACCTGGTGAGAAAAGCTTTTGTTTGGTTATACCTGAAAAGAAAAAAAAAGAGGGTTCCCCATACCTCTGGTCTCTGATCAGCATATTTCTATTTCACAGAGGGTTTTTTTGTAGCAGGCCTGAATTTAACGACAGATCGATGCTTCATCGCCTCACATCCTCGGGTGTCTCTCCGAACTCTGACCATGGAGAACTGGAACGACGTGAAGAAATGGCTAGGAGATCAGAAACCAGGAGCTGAACCCACATGTCTAAACATAATAGCAGGCGACTTCATTGGTCCTGTACCATTTTGTTCACTTGTTATTGCTCTCAACAAAAAACTGCTTTAAGGAGCTTTTGAAGTAAAATGGGCTTATATGTGAAGTCTTTGTTACATGTGAAGGCATTATTTAAGGAATCATTTGGGTCACAACCCAAGGTTTACAAACTTAGCATGTTTTCTAGTGATCTAAAGTGTATTCAGACTAATGCCTAAATGAGACAATGTGCAATATTCAATCCTTAGTATGTTTACATGTGCCTTTTACTGTATAATTATACTTGATGAATTAAGCAGCCTTTTAAAAATTTGTATCAAGCTTTGAGAGTTAAAACTTAAAAATTTTTTGACAGACATGTATTTTCTACCAATATTGTTCATATATTAGCACAAATCGACTTTGTTTCTTAATGTCTTGATTTTTATTGTATTCAAATATTGGTTTTGAGATATTTGAACGACACTGTTTATAAAGCAAATAAATATTTAAACATCATTATTGCACTGAGTGTGGGAATTATTTTGGATGATGGCTGTAAAACAGGGGCCATCTGTTACTAGGTGACCTGAAATAGCTTCCTGTAGCGGCCATATGCAGCTTGGCTAATGATGACCTTGACATTGGCGGTGCAGTCGTCTCCCACATCATCTACTGCCTGAACCGTCGCCTCCTTATACAGCCAACTGTGAAGAGAAAAGTGCACCAAATTAAAAAGTCTGTGGATAAGATAATATATTCCCTTAAAATGTTTTACATAAAACTTACGCTAACTGAGGGCTGTTGAGCTGCACTTTAAGGGTCATTATTTGTTTGCCGGTATACTTAACAACAGCTTCTTCAATCTTTTCTTTTAATACCTCCAGTCCATGCTGTTTCAGAGCTGATATAGGAATAACCTCAGGATCACTGACCTCAAATCTATGGAACATGTATAAAACATTTATTTTTCTAAAATAAAAATGTGATTGGTGTTTGGGCGTGTTGCGTTTGAAAGTATTCGTTACTAAATGAAATTGCTACACAAATCAGGTAAAAGATGTCTCACCCTTCAATGAGGTCAATCTTATTGTGCACCTCTATTATGGAGTTCAATAGTTTTTCTGGAATCTGTAGATTCTTTAGTACATTCAGTACATTGACCTTTTGATTCACAGTTTCTGGATGACTGATGTCTCTCACATGAATTATGAGGTCCTGCAAAAGGAGAGGGTGTTAAAGGGGTCATATGATGCGATTTCAAATTTTCCTTTCTCTTTGGAGTGTTACAAGCTCTTGGTGCATACAGAAGATCTGTAAAGTTGCAAAGACTAAAGTCTCAAATCCAAAGAGATATTCTTTATAAAAGTTCAGTCAGCCACACCTACCTAAAACAGCTCGTTCTAACACGCCCCCACATATCTACCTCACTATGTGAATACACAAAATAATGTTCTTTTTAGCAGCATCATATGACCCCAACATTTCTATAACATTACTAAAAATGAAAAGCTTTTTAGTGTTGTGTCTTGGGTACATACAGAATGTGTTACATCCTCCAGCGTGGCAGAGAAAGAGTCAATAAGCTGGTGAGGGAGCTGGGACAAGAAGCCAATGGTGTCAACATAAAGTACAGTCATGTGACTTGGCAGCTTTCCTGCATGTACTGTAACATCCAGGGTGGCAAAGAGCTGATCTTTAGGCTGGAGACCAGCATCTCCAGTCAGTGCTTTAATCAGGGTTGTTTTACCTTTAGAAACAAAGACTGTTAATGTGTATCTTACAATCTCATACAATAGTTTAACAGGTTAATATTTATCCAAACCTCACCACAGTTAGTGTAGCCCATGACAGAGACGATGGGAAAGTCTCTGTGTTTGCGCTGGGAGCGCAGAAGGTGCCTCTTCCTCCTAAGCCGCTCCAGGGCTGATCGAATCTTTAGCTCTCGCTCCTTCAACAATCGCTGCTGCATTTCAAACAAGGTTTCACCTGTAAATATATTTGAACTCCAGTTAAACATAATAAACCTTGGGCTTAAAAACGACCCTAGATTAAATGTTTCAAGTGTGACAAGCCCATTTTAGTCCTTACCTGAGCCCATAATGTACCTTGAGCCGCCACCTTGCTGGTCTAAGTTAGCGACTTCATTTCTCAGGCGTGATCTTATGTGTTCAAAGAACAAAAATATGTTGGTAAATCTGTGTTAACACTAAATGGTGTTTATTTATTATTGAGATATAAAAGCAATAGCACACTAATACGAGCAACATTGAACAAACTCACCATGGACATCAACTTTTATTGTGTTGGAAAGTACATTTAAAAGTTTGTATTTTATTTTTTTTTTTTAAGAAATTAAAATTTTCATTCGGTAAGGAGGCATTAAATTGATCAAAAGTACCAATAAAGTAATTTATAATGTTGAAGACTGGGGTAGTGGCTGCTGAAAAATCAGCTTTATTCCATCACATGATTTACATTTCAAAATGTATTAAAATATAAAACAGTTATTTTAAATGGTATATTTTTTAAATTATTTATTTACTATATTTATGACCAAATAAATGCAGTCATGGAGAGCATTAGAATCTTCTTTAAAAATAGTATCAACTTCAAACTTTTGAACTGGAGTGTTTGCTAGGAAAGAATTGTTGATTTCATCAGGAAACAATATAGATTATGAAAATAGTATATAACTTATATAATTTACCTGAGCAAGGGAATCTCTGCCAAAGAGATTTGCAGTTTGGCCTCTTTTGTTCTAGCATTACAGCGGAAAATATGCAGAACAAGTGAGTATCTATCAAGAACCTTTACTCCCCAGGCTTCCTGCAATTCTTTCTGAAACACAAGTGTAACATTGCATGTTTCTTAGAAAAAAAATGACTAACACTTTAATTACGACTATATTCAAAGAAGAACTTCTTATGATTATACTATAGCCACAGTGAATCTAGTACTATTTTTAGAAATGATATAGATTCTTCATGAATCATGATAGTCCAAATAGATTTTCATGGTCTTTTGTGCACACATTTTAAAACCCTTTGAAGTGAATTGATGCAATCACAGTATAATGCTCTGAATACTCACTTCCGAGGAAGGTGAAAGACATTCCACGTTCACAAAAACAGCTGTGACCCCAGGAGTAGCTCTGATCTTCTCTTAGAAATATTACAGAACAGAGAAAACATGTCAATTTGTGCCTAAAATACCTATTTATTCAAAACTAGTAAGCTACATACCTGTAAGAGCCTGGAAGTTTCCCTTGCCAAAAATTCTTCTCTTCTCTGGTGTCTTGGTGGAGAGGATGATCTTATCAACAACACTCCAGTTATACAAAGTGTTCACCAGACCCACAGCTTCTTCCATCTGAAGTGCCGCTGTCAAAGGAACAACTTTGTATTATGTAAAATGTCACATTTATCCAATGATTAAAATCAGTGTATAATTTTACCTGTGGTCAGATATTGCTTTCTGCTGCCCCATTTCACATCAGGATGCACAATGAAGACCCTGTGTTCTTCTTCACTGATACCTGTGGGGATCTGCTGCTGGAACAGCTCCTCTATTTCTGCCTCATCAATTTCATCTTCTTCTTCTTCTAGACTGTTGTTATCTGTGTTGTGATTTTTGCTCTTAAACATGCAAGCTGTCAAAGACAAAGTCCTTGCTGGCAGAACTGGAACTGCAACCCCAGCTCTTAAATTTTGTCTTGGACATGGGAACATGGTAACAACTAATTTTGAGGTACATTGAAAAAATCTGATTGGTTTACATGTCGCAAAAGCCATGTACCTTCTACCAAGGACATGTTCAGCACATAATTTTCTCCAAGCATATCTGCACAAAAACACATGGTTGGTCAGGATACTGATCTTGTTGAGATTCATTTGCTCAGGTTTTGGTTACAACAATTGATGCAACGTTCAAATCATGCGTCCAACATCCAACGTTTTCGTTAGTAGAAACGTTTAGCGCACCCTAGAGAGAAATCAACAAGAAAAACATAATTTTACTGTACAACTAACTCAGCATGTTTTGATACGTCTTCCTCTCTTGTGTTTAACACGGCGTTTTTTCAACTGCGCCACCGGTAGGATAGGTGCGGTATTAGTTTTTGTTTTTGTATTTTTGTAAATACACGTTTATTTTAACTCCATGTATTGTATTATATTAGAAGCAAGCTGAGAAGAAATTTTAGTATGTATGTATGTATGCTTTGTAAAATGTTGTAACATAATCTGTTCCACAGAGAGAGACAGGAAAAAGACTTCCAACCGAGGACTTTTATTTTGAATGTATTTTAGTGGGCGGAGATTATCCTACATTGCTATTACTGTACTGTGTGTGTTCCAAGCATACAGTCTATGGTTCCAAGCAGTATATCAATGTCTGGTATCTTTTAATTTAAGGCAATGTCGAGTGAGTATATTTTTTATATTCAGAGTGGTACAATGTTCAGATCATGTTATTTGATATAGTTTAGTTGGTGATTATCTAAACGTAGCATATTAACATGCTTGATTTCACTTTGCATTGAGCAGTTCACACCGTCAAGCTGTGGATTAGTTAAGTGTGAAATGTTTGAACTTAAAAACAGATATCATTTTGTTAATGTTTTGACTGCAGATGTGGTTCATACAGATCATGTTTTGACTGTGCATTTAACTTAAATCACCCAAAACTACAATGAAACAAAAACATGTTTTTGTTTTGACTGCACCTCCCTTGACAGAAGAACAAAAGTGCAGAGAATTCCGAAACAAAAACCTGCAAAGGAGGCTGCTGGTTAAAAGTTGAAAGTGTTGTGAATCATTGATCCTGCAGCAGCTAATAACTAAACAATTGATCTTCTGCCCTCTAGAGTTTAGTCTGGCTGTGGTTCAGTTACGTGTGTCAAAGATCAAGGCGGACAACTTGGGAAGAGCACAAAAACTTGTGAAGGAGGCTGCAGGACAAGGTGCAAAAGTTGTAGTCTTACCTGTGAGTATTACATTCTATATCTTGGGTTATGACTACTATATTAATATTGGTTTATAAAAAAAAGATGGCATTTAATAATCCATTATATATATGTTTGTTTGCAGGAGTGCTTCAACTCCCCTTATGGAACCGGGTTCTTTGCTGAGTATGCTGAGAAGATCCCAGGAGAGTCCACACGGGTGTTGTCGGAGGCAGCCAGGGATTGTGGGGTCTATTTAGTGGGCGGTGAGACCCTCAGAAACAAACCAGCATGTTAGTGTGTTTGATGCCATTAATTTCCATGTCCCTTACATGACTGTGTCTTTGTTGTAGGTTCCATTCCTGAGAAGGATGGAGGAAAGCTCTATAACACCTGCTCAGTTTTTGGACCTGATGGAAAGCTGCTTGTCAAACACAGGAAAGTAAGTAACAGTAAAGACATTTTTTGTTACATAAGATTCCTACTTCAAATAAGTGCTGTCCTTTTGGACTTTCAGTTCATCAGGGAATATTGAAAACATTTTTATCACAGTTTCAGAAAATATTAAGAAGCAGAACTGATATCAACAATGATGATTATATGAAATGTTTCTTGAGCTCCACATCAGCATATTAGAATGATTTCTGAAGGATCATGTGACACTGAAGACTGGAGTAATGATGCTGAAAATTCCGCTTTACTATTACAGAAATAAATGACATTTTCATATTTAGTATTTAATATTCCATATTAGTGTTTTACTGTATTTTTGATCAAATAATAGACTAAAAATCTTACCGACCCCTACACTTTTGAACAGTTGTGTGTAGATATGTATAATGTGCATAATATATTTTAGGATGTATAAAAAAGCATTTGAGTAAACAGTTTGGCTTATGTAAAAAAAAAATGACTCAAACTTTTATACATTTATACTCTTTTTTTTTTTTTTATCTTCATTTCCTATCAGATTCATCTTTTTGATATTGATGTACCAGGGAAAATACGGTTTCAGGAGTCTGAAACACTAAGTCCAGGAAACCGTTTATCCATGTTTGAAACCCGTGAGTGTGTATTATAGAAATCGTGTCCATGTTATCAAGGAATATACAGTATATTATTGCTTATTGGCCAATATTAGAGTTTTTTTTTATCCGAATCAATGTTGGGTATATATTAGCCATTTTTATGCATGCACATTTCTCTTTATTTTTACATTTAGTAACAATCTGTAAAAACAAATAAAAACAATATTTTATATTATCAACCATAACAGGAGCATAACTATTGCCTTATCAGAATTGGCCAGAATATAAATATTGGTGCATTCCCAATGTTACCTTTATTTTTGCTCTCTCCATATGTGAAATCATACAGTTTATGTATTTCTTTGCAGCATTTTGTAAAGTAGGTGTGGGAATATGTTATGACATCAGGTTTGCAGAGCTTGCACACATCTATGCTAAGAAAGGTGAGAATTACAATGTAAAATGTTGTTAAAATGTAATGATGTAGGCATACTTGAAATTATTTTCTCTTGTATCTGTCTATGTAGGTTGCCAGCTTTTGGTATATCCTGGTGCCTTCAATATGACCACAGGTCCAGCTCACTGGGAGCTGCTGCAGAGGGGGAGGTCAGTATACCAGACCACCTGGAGTCACTAAACTATTCAGTTCCCCAGGCCTGCTGTAAGACAGTTTGTGTCCTTTTCACAGGGCAGTAGATAATCAGGTATATGTGGCCACTGCTTCACCAGCAAGAGATGAAAGCGCCAGCTATGTGGCCTGGGGTCACAGCTCTGTGGTTAACCCTTGGTCAGTGCTTTCTGTCTCATTAATGACAGGTTACGTATACATTTGCATGGGTTACTAAATATGATAACTGTGCCCTCTTTCCATGCAGGGGGGAGGTAATTAGCAAAGCTGGACCAGAAGAATCTGTTGTCTATGCTGACATAGGTATATTTCAGTGTTTTACATTTACTTAACTTGTGAGCTGTAGAGCCAGTTGGTCATAATGCAAACATACTCTTCCTCTTCTGCTTGTAGACCTGCAGTATTTGGCGGATGTGCGCCAACAGATCCCAATCACCACACAGCGACGGAATGATCTATATAGTGTTAACAGTGTTCAGGAGGGCTGAACTCTCATTCACACAAAGCACTGCAGTGGATTTTAAGACAGACTAAGTCAGCACTTTGAGTTAGACACAAGTCTTCATCAGTGTAATGTGGGGCATCGCACAACAAAGATGTTTTAATTCATGTGAACAGCAAGTGCCTCACAATTTGCATTCTTTTGATGATTCTCTTACAATGGAAATTATATTTGGAATAGATAAAAGAAGTGGTGAGAACAGTGGACAGTTATGCCTGGGCAGGTAAAGTGCTGCATCAGCGTGAGAAAAATATTAAGCGTCATATTAAGATGTTAATATTATCAAGTGATTTCCAAATCAAAATTATTATATTTTCATTGTCATTGTATTAAATCCAAAAGACATTAAAATATTATCTGGAAAATATTTACTTCATATTAAGTTACCTCTTGTTTTTTTCTACCGACTATTGAGATTATATATATATATATATATATATATATATATATATATATGTATATAAAA
>NW_015649998.1:1855486-1871432 GCF_001515625.1 Sinocyclocheilus rhinocerous
ATATATATATATATATATATATATGTATGTACAATACAGTTTAGAATTCTTTCTCCCTTAGGTCTTTGAATTTGATACAATAGTGAAACTATTACACAGTGATTAAAAGGTAAGTATGTTTATATAAGAAAATGTGGTGTTAAAATTGTCTTTATGCCACATTCAGTGCTGCTGAATATATTTTAATTATATTTAGTCTCAACACCACCTCTTAATGGATAATAGAGAGAATGACATGACGGGAATATATGACTAATACAGTAACTAATCTGCATTTGTGCTCCAACAGGGTTAACAGGTAAAGTTATGAAAGTTGTTTTGAGCTCTTTCCCAACAACAGCATGTTGTAGATATTTATCATGGTCTAAAAATGTAGATGTTTAAAATGGTACAGCAAGAGTGTGTGTAACATGTCTAAATACTTACTAAGAAAGAGTGCCTGAGCTGTTTATCTCTATATTTTGAAAATAGATACATTTATATTCTTTGACCTGCTTTATTCAATTGTATGCAGTTGAAGGTCTTTTGTTTAGCCGATTGTATGGAAAAAGGAGAATATTCAATGAAAGAAAAGTATAAACCAGTGGCTTCGAAAGAAGTCTGTACCAGCTCAAGCGGATTCATCCTCTGAAATGAAACTGAATCACTTCCAGTCAATCACAATTAATAAGAATTACATAAGTTAGTCGTATCAACCCAGAATGCCTTTCCAAACCATGTTACACATTAGTCTCAGGACAGGAAGCCCATTGCTCCACATCAAACACGATCATGCCAGTGCCCTCCCAACATGAATCATCTGCAACACAAAGGAATGATTGTCATATAACAAATTTACACAGTCAGATCGTCAAATAAATAGGACTTAGGTACCTCCCCATCCGTGTCGCTTTCTTTTTTGCTCTCGGTCCCATTTCTTTTGGAAACCCAGAGATGTAGCCACCAGCAAGAAAACAACCACACACAGAGCAGCGCTGAAGACCCACATGTGTTCTGACAGTCCCTCTGATGTACTTGATAAAACACCAACTTGCCACATGCAAAAATGACATAGTCTTCATATTATTAATCATTGTATTGGTTAGTTTGCTGTACATTTCCAGCTAAATCAAGTTTTGACTACTGTGTTCTTCATCAAAGGAATGATTGTCATATAACAAATTCACACAGATCAGTAAATAAACAGGACTTCGGTACCTCCACATCTGTGGCGCTTTCATTTTTGATCTCGGTCCCATTTCTTCTGGAAACGCAGAGACGTAGCCACAGCAAGGAAACAACCACACACAGAGCAGCGCTGAAGACCCACATTGTGCTCTGACAGCCGTCTCTCCGATGTACTTGACAAAAAACCAACTGACCACATGCAAAAATCACATAGTCTTCATATTTTTAATCATTGTATGGCTTTATTAGCTGTACATTTCCAGCTAAATCAAGTTTTGACTACCGTGTTCTTCATGTTACAGGACATCTACTTGTTTTACATTTTATCTGATGTATGCAAAAATAAAACCCAGCAACATTACTGCAACTGACGAGATACTTACAGTTTGTTGCTGTTAAAGTTTCATTCAGCAGCTTGTTTTCTATGACAGGATACAGCAGTGTCTGCTGAGATGATGATAGATAGGACAGTTGTGATGTTGTAGAGTTCAGACTGAGGTACAGTATTCATATATGTTGTGACTGATGTTTCTGGAGGAAGCTGCGTGTGGTTGACAAGCCAGTAGATGGATGCAGCAGGAAATCCTCCTAGAGAGTTGCAAAGCGATCTGGTTTCTTCACCATACACTCCATTCGCTTTCAATAGAGTTGGATGGCTGAAATGACCTGCAAATAAATAGAATGAATGAAAAAAAATATAAGAATCAGAAAGTCAAAGTAGCTAGTATGGTTGCATTAAATATTTTATCCTTACCTGCTATGGTGAGACAGACAGTGCAACCCAGAGAGCTTCTATTTTGAAGAAGCTTAAGATTAAAACTGTAATTGTGTGCATCTGATAAATGTATATCATGTAACTCCACTGAGAAATCTCCAGTGTTTGGGGCCAAAGATGACACAGTAGACCGGATACTGTGGGACACTTTTCCCTCCATCCAGACTGCAGTGTGAATTATTTCCATTCCTCTTCTCCATTCAGATGAAATGTGGAGTAAAGTCACATTTTTTACCCCATTATAAACACAGGGAAGGATGGCACGCTCCCCAATCACTCCTACTATGCATTCATCAGCTGAATTGTAAGAGATCAAATAAATCTTGAATTTAAAGTATAGCCTAGTCTAGAGTATACAGGTGCATCTCAATAAATTAGAATGTTGTGGAAAAGTTCATTTATTTCAGTAATTCAACTCAAATTGTGAAACTCGTGTATTAAACAAATTCAATGCACACAGACTGAAGTAGTTTAAGTCTTTGGTTCTTTTAATTGTGATGATTTTGGCTCACATTTAACAAAAACCCACCAATTCACAACAAATTAGAATACTTCATAAGAAAAATACCAATAAAAAAAACATTTTTAGTGAAATGTTGGCCTTCTGGAAAGTATGTTCATTTACTGTACATGCACTCAATACTTGGTAGGGGCTCCTTTTGCATGAATTACTGCATCAATGCATCGTGGCATGGAGGCGATCAGTTTGTGGCACTGCTCAGGTGTAATGGAAGCCCAGGTTGCTTTGATAGCGGCCTTCAGGTCATCTGCATTGTTGGGTCTGGTGTCTCTCATCTTCCTCTTGACAATAGCCCATAGATTCTCTATGGGGTTCAGGTCTGGTGAGTTTGCTGGCCAGTCAAGCACACCAACACCAGGTCATTTAACCAACTTTTGGTGCTTTTGGCAATGTGGGCAGGTGCCAAATCCTGCTGGAAAATAAAATCAGCATCTTCAAAAAGCTGGTCAGCAGAAGGAAGCATGAAGTGCTCCAAAATTTATTGGTAAACGGGTGCAGTGACGTTGGTTTTCAAAAAACACAATGGACCAACACCAGCAGATGACATTGCACCCCAAATCATCACAGACTGTGGAAACTTAACACTGGACTTCAAGCAACTTGGGCTATGAGCTTCTCCACCCTTCCTCCAGACTCTAGGACCTTGGTTTCCAAATGAAATACAAAACTTGCTCTCATCTGAAAAGAGGACTTTGGACCACTGGGCAACAGTCCAGTTCTTCTTCTCCTTAGCCCAGGTAAGACGCCTCTGACGTTGTCTGTGGTTCAGGAGTAGCTTAACAAGAGGAATACGACAACTGTAGCCAAATTCCTTGACACGTCTGTGTGTGGTGGCTCTTGATGCCTTGACCCCAGCCTCAGTCCATTCCTTGAAGTTCACTCAAATTCTTGAATCGATTTTGCTTGACAATCCTCATAAGACTGCGGTTCTCTCAGTTGTTTGTGCATCTTTTTCTTCCACACTTTTTCCTTCCACTCAACTTTCTGTTAACATGCTTGGATACAGCACTCTGTGAACAGCCAGCTTCTTTGGCAATGAATGTTTGTGGCTTACCCTCCTTGTGAAGGGTGTCAATGATTGTCTTCTGGACAACTGTCAGATCAGCAGTCTTCCCCATGATTGTGTAGCCTAGTGAACCAAACTGAGAGACCATTTTGAAGGCTCAGGAAACCTTTGCAGGTGTTTTGAGTTGATTAGCTGATTGGCATGTCACCATATTCTAATTAGTTGAGATAGTGAATTGGTGGGTTTTTGTTAAATGTGAGCCAAAATCATCACAATTAAAAGAACCAAAGACTTAAACTACTTCAGTCTGTGTGCACTGAATTTATTTAATACACGAGTTTCACAATTTGAGTTGAATTACTGAAATAAATGAACTTTTCCACGACATTCTAATTTATTGAGATGCACCTGTATATCTAATCTTTCAAGCCAGAAGAGTCAACTGAGCTGCCTGGAACTAATTCAAACACACCCACAGGACTTATCTTGTACTGAGACGACACTTGAGACGCAAAGTAGCAAAACAATGAAACAAGTATCTTTCATCGCTTAAAGATAGTCATGTGATTGATGTGTGAATACTTAAAATATTTGATGAAAAATGCGGAGAAGACAGAAAAAATAAGGCTATGTCAAGTTTACTGATAAATGGAGCAGAGTACAAGGATTAGAACCACTGAAAAGGACGTTTTATAATAATCTCTACACTTCTGTGTAAGCCCACTCTGATTCTTCCAAATTTTTGGATAGAATAAAGGACTTAATTCCCAAGATTTATGATTAATTTACAGAATTTTGTGAGTCCAATTTAAGGATAGAAGAATTAGATGATGTGAGCTTGAGACTGTTTTAATAAATTCCACCGTACTGTTGAGCTCATGGCCGAATTTTATGGATTCTTTTGGAAAGATATTAGACATTTGTTGTTAAAAGCAATTCAAGCATAGAGAGGAAAGAGTAACAAGCATAAAGCAAGGCCTAATAATACTTATCCCTAAGCATGGCAAAGATTATTAGATAAATTAAGACCCTACACTTCTTAACACTGAAGATTACTAGCAATTTAATGTAGGTCTTTTAAAAAATAAGGGTCACACTTTAGTTTGGGGACCAATTTTCACTATTAACTATTAACTACAACTTTTGCCCCAATAAACTCCTAATTTGCTGTTTATTAATAGTTAGTAAGGTAGCTGTTAAATTTAGGTATGGGTAGGATTAAGGGATCTAAAAATTGGTCATGCAGAATAAGGCATTAATGTGTGCTTTAGAAGAAGAGCCAATATGCTAGTAATATGCATGCTAATAAGCAACTAGTTAATGAGAATTGGTCCCAAAACGAAATAGTTACCAAAGTAAGTAATATTTTACAAAGGTAAAATAAATATTATCTGAAACTGAAGTTTTTATAATAAACGGGAATTTGTAAAATACAAAATTAGAGAAGGCTACATAAAGATTAGTAATGAGTTTGCCATGAAAAAAAGAGAAGAAAGTAATCAATATTGTGATAAGGCAGAATTAAATTGTGAAGATAAAGATAAACTATTGATATTGCAATCCAAATCAGATTATATGTACTGTAAAAGAGTCCAAGAGTACTCCAAAAGACTTGCCGCTATCATTGTGCTGATATAGATATTAAATTCTGGACTAACCAATGAGGTGAACAAATATTATTTAGTCATGGGATCAATACGTCTGCTGGTGTTGCAATTTGTTTAGGTTTCCAGGTCATACAATTACATTCAGGTCAGTTGGTCAAGGTCATTGGTTATGCTGGTTTTAAAAGTTGTTTTTTTCATGTATGATCATTAAACCAGTGCCCAAAATAAACAAACGCTTAAAGATATCACAATTGCATTATCAGAGCTGCAGGAAATCCAGCAGAATTTAATTGTAAGCAACTGGAATATGACACCTGACAAATGGGAAGACAGATGGCCCGCTAAATCTGACAGCAACCATTTTAACCACACAACAGAGGAATTTATTACTAGAAATTATCTTGCAAAAACGCCCCCTTCACATTCTCGTTGGTTATCAGATGTTCTTTATTTTATTAAATTAGAAAAGATACGATTGTCCCTCAAGAAATGCTCAAATAAGTTTGGAAAGTTGTGGGGCCCCCTCTTTCAGTATATTAAAGAGAATGGTTCTTTGCTCAGTCCTGATAGTTGATGGGAGAGGAGTAAGGCTTGATTTCTGAAGGTTGTTTTACAAATCTCATAAACAGCTTGAATAACGGATTAATATTTATTTATATATGTATATTTAATTATTATTCTTATTAGTTCTTATCATTCTGACTGTGCGTTGTTTGTTCATGGTTTTTTTTTTCTTTCCTTTTTTTTGTTGTAGTTGCTTTGTACCTTATTTTATTAGTATTGACACACATTGTGTTGATCATTGCATTCTGTTTCTGTGTACACTCTTTTCTGTGTAGAAAATCAAAAAAAAAGAAATTATCTTGCAGATATATGGGGAAGGGTCCATCTTGGAATAAACCTAATAACACACGCTCTTCGTGTGTAGATTACTAAATTAGCTGGATTTTAATGTTGATGATCTGACATGATCCAGGATTGTTAAATTCTTTGAAGCTCATCCTGGAGTTGCAGTCATTGCAACAGGTCCGTAAGATCAAACGTGCTCTGGACAAGGCTTATTTCATGTAACCAGGATTAGATTGTAACATTTTAAGTGAAGGTGATACTGAAGTCTGTCCCAGTATCTCTGATATTTTCTTATAAGAGCACCATATTGAACAGAAAAGAAAAAAAAAAAAAATATATATATATATAAATAAATACATTAAAAAAAAATAATTAAAATGTTTTGTTTGTTTGCTTTCTTTTATGCTTTTTCATATCTTCTTTTATAATCATTTAAGTCTAATCTTTGCTCAACCGTATATATTTGTTCACATTCATCAATGACCCTTCATTTATCTATATGCTTCTTCCTTAGATTTGATTAGTAATTATGCTTAAGACATGATTATATACTTTGTTTGTGTGACCTAGATGTTAATATATCTTAGTGCCACATCTGTGATGTTAGATAGTGTCATTTATCGTGGTGTGTGATTCATTTGAAGAATTTTGTGAGTCTAAATTAAGGACAGAAGAATTGGATGATGTGCAGCTTGAATAAATCCCATGGTACTGATGGGCTCACACCGAAATGTATAGAATTTTCTGGAAAGATATTAGACATTTGTTATTCAAAACAATTCAATAATGGAGTTAATAACAACCATGCAGCAAGGCCTAATAATATTTAACCCTAAGCAATAATAAAAGATTATTAGACCTATTACATTTCTCAACAGTGACTATAAATTATTATCTGGAATTACTGCACCTAGAATGAAAAAGGCCTGTCCTAGATAATAAATGAAACTCAATCTAGCTTCCTTGGTGAAAGATCTATTCATAACAGCATAAGATTGGTACTTGATTTGTGAGAGAATGGCTTCATTGTATTTCTAAAGTGTTACAAAGCTTTTGATTAATTAGAACATCCCTTTAGAAATCATTTTGGTTTTGGACAGAAATTCACAAATCTAATTAGTAAACTTTATAATGATATTAACAGTTGTGCATCTTTAGAATATGGCTTGCTCAAGATTTATAATGGTTGCTGAACTGTTTTCCATTATGATAAAGAATGACGGATCTGAAGGCTTTAACATCTTAATAACAGTTCGCAGATGACACAATTTTGTTTTTAAAAGATGAAAACCAAATTTTTAACAATACTAGGCTACATTTAATCAACCAATTCTCTAAAGAATCAGGAGTTATATTAGACATTAATAAAAGTGTGCAATTTTTGCTTTGAATGATCAACCAGCTTGCTCAATCAGTAACACAGAGGTAGAGGTTAAAACAGAAGTTAAATATTTGGGTATTATGGTCACCCAATACAAAGAAATTAGGAAAAAAGAAAACATTCATAGAAATATTGATAAAAATATAACTGACATTTATCCATGCAATAACTTCTTAGGAGAACAATTTATGCAGGTCCAGTGAGAAAGATGTTGTTCTTCCAGTGAACTTACAGGAATTTTGGCTTCAAAACTGGCTTCATTCCGAACAAATATCTCTTTACACATTATAACAAATATGCCGTTATAAGGTTTGTACTTTAATTTAGTTCAATAAAATGTAGGTAAGTAAGTAAGTAAATAAATAAATAAAAACAACAACAAAATCTATAAATGCGCTGAACCCTGGACCTTAGCACGCCCCTGCGTGATCGCCAATCTCCCCCATTCCGTTACACTACACATGCAGTGATTGGCGTAGAAAATTTTTGTTGCTATAATCCCTCCAGTTTAAGAGAGCTATTCACTCTTCTGTGATCTCAGGGACCCGGTGTCTCGTCGTCAGTCATATCCGGAGCACGCATGGCTTCACAAAAGCAGAACGACAGCTCAGCCGCCGGCTACCAGCCGCTCTTCAAATCATTCGCTACAGATGCGATCCACGTTGGTTCAGAGCCGGAGCAGTGGAACTCTAGGGCCGTAGTGCCTCCTATTTCGCTGTCTACTACCTTTAAACAACACGGACCGGGGAAACATGCGGTAAGTCATTGAGGTTGGTATTTTGTAAGGATTTGATATTGAGAATATATTAATTGTTGTATCGTATTAGTCCGATATTTAAATATGTAGATTGTGATTTATTGTTTTCAGCAGGCTTCACTTTGCAAATTACAAGCCAGGCCTATTTGTGTTAACATTGGATGATTTAACAAAATTGGACATTTAAACAACACCGCAGGTTAAGCTGAAGTTCTTCAGTATAATGCTCAATTGCGTTTATCTGGGTTTGGCTAGTTTAAGCTGGGGTTAGCTGATTTAAAATAGTCTCCTAGACCCAAACCCTTCTGGAACTGGTCAACAAATAATAAGATACCTTTACAGAAGAGTGGTTACAGATTACATCAGCAAAGATGCTGCATTGACTGAAAGTTGACTGAACTTTGACTGAATTTACTCAACAACAACATGAGTCATGGGAAGAGCCAGCTGGTTTAAGTAAAGAACATGTTCCCTTGTGAATTGTGTTTCTTTATAAAGAAGTTGCACCACAAAATAACAGTACCAACGGTACTGTACTTTTTAACCCAGTGTTTACTTAGATTTTACCTCTTAAATGTATTTTTTTGTTAATTCCTCATTCACAGATTTTACATTTTATATACAATTTAAAAAACTAGTTTATGTGTAGTATTTTGAATTCCAAGTTTTTTTCCCCCTGTTATTTTATTCTGCCAGGGTTTTGACTACAGCAGGTGTGGAAATCCCACAAGAAGCTGTCTTGAGAGAGCAGTTGCTGCTTTGGATGGTGCACAATATTGTGAGTCCATCACCAACACATTTATATGTTATATGACATAACCTGTCTGATTTTGCTAATAGGTCTCGCGCTTTCCTCTGGAATGGCTGCCACTTTGACCATCACACATCTTCTTAAGGCTGGAGATGGAATTTTGTGCATGAATGAAGTTTATGGGGGTGAGTTACTGCTCCTAATAATAAATAAAATGATAGTTGATACTAGTTGAGTCTTGCTGAGTCTTCCATGTTTTTCCCACAGGAACAAATGAGTATTTCTCAAAAATAGCTGCCGAATTTGGCCTTGATGTCTCTTTTGCTGACCTCACAAAGCTAGAGTTGCTAAAAGCAGCTCTAAAACCAAATACAAAGGTACACCTGGCAGAGAAAGCATTAAAAAAATGCAGTGGGAAAATGGGTGGATGGGGAAATATTTGCTTACCTGATTAAACCTGACAATAACATGTTAATTATATATTGGGAAGTACCACTCTAACTAAAATGGCATATTAAATATTTAATTTCAAATAATGTCTACAGATGGTGTGGATTGAAACACCCACAAACCCTACATTGAAGGTTGTGGACATCAAGGGCTGTGCAGATATTGTCCATGATTGTCCATATTGTCCATAATTGTTGTTGTGGACAACACTTCCATGTCGTCCTATTTTCAGGTATGAACATTTACATTATTTTAATACATAACCCAGTGCTGCTGGTGTTTGATGTATGAATATAATCTGAGAAAAAAAAGCAACATTACCATGTCCAGAGAGCAATGCCTTAATGTTTCACACTATGCTACTAATTGAAAAGTGATTTAAGTTAAATGTACCTTTTGTTAAGCATTGAGTACAATACTTTAGTATCATTTAGAAGATTCCAGTGCAGGGGTTAGAGTTTCCTTATACAGAAACTAAATACTGATTTAAATATTTCACTGTTTCTCTCATTCCTGGAACAGCGCCCCCTTGCACTTGGAGCAGACATCTGCATGTACTCTGCAACAAAATATATGAATGGTAAAAACAAATAAAAAGATTCACTTAAGGTTAATTAGATTAACTTTTATATAACTCAAAGTTTGTTGATCAAGGTTAAAGTTATCCATGTTATTCCAGGACACAGTGATGTTGTGATGGGACTGATTTCTCTCAGCCGTGATGACCTCAATGAACTACTGAAGTTTTTGCAGAGTGGTAAGGATCTATCTATCTGTCTGTCTGTCTGTCTGTCTACACACACAAAAACAACTGTTTACGATATGCCCAGGTGTTGTACAATAAGCTTCAATATATTTTTAAATAATCAGAAGGGCAAGGAATCATAGGCCACTAAGCTTATCATCAAAGACTGTTAAAGGTTCAGCTCAGTGTTATAATGTACATAAATATGCTGAAGATGTGTTTTAACATGACCAAGAGAAGCACCAGGTAGAATATTCAAATATAACTTTGTGAACAAGGAATTGTAGCAAGAAAGAAGTTCTTTTATCTACACTATTGGGAGTCTTTTGTAAGGAACAAGATTTATTTATTTTTTATTAATTTAAAAATAGTTACTTGTCTTTCAGGTAATATCAGTAATATCCTGTTTTAATATCTGCTGCCGATATTTCCCTTTTGTTATTGCATGTACAGTAGTCGTGTAGTCTCACTACGAAAATCCTTGTGTAATCACTATGTATAATTTGAGCAAATTATATTTTTTCCAGTTTCGTCCCACACCTCCCACCTGTCACACTGTTACAGTCCTGATGTGATGATTAAACCTTGGGCTTTCTGTTATGTTCTTTTAGCAATTATAATACATTGCAGATTTATGCCTGATTGAAATGCAAAAAATGAGCTTGAGCATAGCAGAAGTAAAAGGTTTATTTTCATCTCCCTTCCTCTCTATTTTCTTCAGCTCTTGGGGCTGTGCCTTCTCCGTTTGATTGTTATATGTGCCACCGGGGTCTGAAGACACTCCACGTGAGAATGAAGCAGCACTTTAAGAACGCAATGGCCGCGGCACAGTTTCTGGAGGCCGACCTAAGAGTGGACAGAGTCATCTTCCCAGGTGTCTGTCTATGGTATTATTGTGACTATATATAGAAATGTATGTTAGGCAATTTTGACACATTGCTCAAATAACCCATCTGAATATAATGATAACATAATTTATTCCTGTGATGGAAAATCTGAATTTTCAGCAGCCATTACTGCAGTCTTTAGTGTCACATGATCCATTAGAAACCATTCTAATATGATCATTTGGTGCTCAAGAAACATTTCTTATAACAAGTTTTTTAATAATTATTATAATTCTATTATAATTGATATTATTACAGTTGAAAATGGCTGTTGTTTAATACATTTTTTTTCAGAAATAGAAAGTTCAAAAGAATAACATTTATTTTATTCTTTATTCTTTTATTTATCTTTACTGTCACTTTGATTAGGTTAATGTGTCCTGTAGGTATCCTGTAATGTGAGTAAATGTAAAAACAAATTCTTAAAATAAATCTTACTGACATCACATTTTTGAATAGTAGTTTACATGCTTCATTGGTATAATACCACCTCTGGGCAACACTGAACTGGATTGTTCAAAATGAACTGATACTGATAGATTCCAGTCAGACTTGATTGACTCTTGATCATCTCTTTTCCTTCAGGTCTTCCATCCCACCCTCAGCATGAGCTGACAAAGAGACAGTGCACAGGTTGTCCTGGGATGATCTCTTTCTACATCAAAGGAAAACTGGAGCACGCCTCAACTTTCCTCCGCAGTCTGAAGGTGCTTTGAAGCTTCATATAGTTTAAAAATCTTTTACATCTTACATGTTTAAAGAATTTTATATTGTTTTATGCATTTCAGTTGTTTACGCTTGCTGATAGTCTTGGTGGTGTTGAGAGTCTAGCAGAGCACCCGTAAGTATGTCCAAATCCACTGACTGTTCTCTGGGAAAATTTTATATTTAATTCTAGCGCATATAGAAAAAAAAACATTAAGTATGTTCACTGTTTTTGTGAAAGGCATATGGATGGAGTGTGAGCCCAAAAAAAACTTTGGATGGCCACAAGGGGGCGTGAGAGCTTTAATGTTGTAGTAAAAAGAAATGCAAAAACAACACTTTTCTTGTCTGAACTGCCTAATTGTTGAACACCTTATCTTTTGAAACATCATTGTGACAGGTTTATGATATTTATGGTTCACAAGTAATTCACTAATTCCATTATTTCTATTAAATAATTTGATACAGTATCTTGTCAGGTATCATTATGATTTATATGGGAGAATCAAATAAAAATCAACCAAAAACCCTTTTTTGAGGTGACATTTCATCCAACTCCATTTCCCATGGTGCACTTTTTCTTTTCCAGAGTAAGTATGACTCATGTTTCTGTGCCTGAAAATGAGAAGAAAGAGCTGGGCATTAGTGATACGCTCATTCGTTTGTCTGTGGGCCTGGAGGATGAGGAAAATATTATTGCAGACCTAGACCAAGCCCTCTGTGCTGCAGTGAGTATTTCAGAACACATTTCATTTTTGCACAGTCTTACCTGATAAGAAATGTGTATACATTTTATAAACATTCAGTGTCAATAGGTTTTTATTTTGTTGAGTGAAATTATATTTTCAGCAAGGAAGCATTATTTTATTTGGCAAGGAAGCATTATTTTGTTCTAAGTGACAGTAAAGATATTTATAAAATTACAAAAGATTTATATTGTAAATAAATACTGTTCTTTTTAACTATTCATTAAAGAATCCTAAAAATGTATAGCACTTTTCACCAATATTAAGACGTATACTGTTTTCTAGTTTATAATATTAACTTTTTTATATAAGTTAATCAGCACATTAAAATGAATTTTGGGGGATATTTATTTATTTTATTTATCCTTTCTTTTACCAGGAAGGTCCCAATGAGAAATAGAATCTCTTCTTCCAGGCAGTCCTGGTCAAGATGGCTACATAAAGTTTCACATAAAGAACACAATACACAATTTAAACAACAAATACAATTAAATATATGAAAGATCAATGATAATAGCAACATGATTCCTTCAGTGCAGCCTGCAGTAGATGGAATTGATTCTAAGAAAAATGATGGCTTGCATGTTATTCCATAACCAGGGTGCATAAAAAGAAAAAGCACTTTTAACATACTTTGAATAAACTCTAGGAACATTCAAATGAATAACAGTAGTTGATCTAGTAAAGATGGACTTGTTATAGTAATATGATATAAGACTAGAGATGTAAGTAGTAAGTTTGCCTCACAGTGCCTTTGCAACAAATAATAACATATACATTTTCCTTCTTTGATATAAGCAGGACCAACCTGCAGAGTCACAATCCAACTTTTTCAGTAAGGATGAATTTGTGTTCATGTACAACACAATACCTTAATCTAATACTGACAAAAAGAGCTTTGTACGATCCTCTTCCTGGCTTCGTATGGGAGACAAGCTACCAAATGTGTACATTAAAAGCCAACTTTGAGAGATAAGACTCTATACCTTCAGTGGTAGAGATAGACAAGACAAATGTCTAAGTATGACTTGGAGAAAATAGATTTAGAAGTTTTGGCATTTTAAGGCCAATTTATATTTTATCAGTGGAAGCTGTAGTGAATGAAAAGAATCCGGCAGAAATTCTATGTCTTGATTCAAAGAAGGTGCAACTATATAAGTAATAGTGTTATCAGCATAAAAAATGTAACTCAGCCAAATTTATTCTTTGGCCTAGAACTTTTATAAATATAGAAAATAAAATCGGAGCTAAAATAGACCCTTGCGGTACACCCTTTTTAACTGTTAATAAGGCTGAAGAATAATTATCTATCAAAATACATTAAGTTCTTTCAGTGAGATCTTGAAACAATTCAAAGCCGTTTCACCTAAGCCTATAGATTTAAGCCTCTGTAATAGTAGTTTATGATTTACAGAGTCAGGCTTTGGACAAATCAGCAAATAAGGCCACACTGTGCTGTTTCTTACTTAAGATTTAATAATGATTTCCTTTGTAACTAGCAAAGCCACAGTATAGTGCTGTTGTCTGATCTAAAACCTGACTGAAATTCACTCAAAATATTATGTTGAGATAAACATTCTTTTAATTGACCACTTACAAAACCTTTTTCCAAAACAGTGTAGCGTCTGGACCAATCAAACACACAATTTTTCATTTGATTTAACAAATACTCTGTAACACCCCCTCAGTTAACAAGCCATATGAGGACCTATGGACCCTTCCCCCGAAATGCGTAACACCCTAGGAAACTAGTTATGATTAATTATTGATATTTCCCCATGAATGAGCTGATTCGCTACAACAGACAATCTAGAAATAGGACAATAGTTATTTAATTCAGAAGGGTCTCCACCATTTAATAGCAGGAGGACCATTGCCGAATAACATTGGAGGGTAAACTCAAATTAAATATTGAAGCAATAGGTTCTGAAATTTTTAAAACGTAGTTTTCTATTTTATCAGGTATGCCAGATTTTTTACAGTCTAGGCTCAAAAGTGCTTTATGAACTTGTAGCTGAAATAGAGTTAAAAGAAAATAATTAAGAAGGGCACCATGCAACTGACTCATTTCCCTTAAAATCGTGATCCACCAAATTACCGTAGTTAAAAGTGTCTGCAATATTTGCCTTTAATTGAACTCAGAATCAGAATCAGAATCAGAATGAGCTTTATTGCCAGGTATGTTTACACATACGAGGAATTTGTTTTCGTGACAGAAGCTTCCACAGTGTAACAGAATGACAGTGACAGAACAAAAAAACCCCCACAGATAATAAAAAATAAAAATAAATAAAAAATAGAACAAGTAAAATAAGGAATAAAAAATATACAAATCGACAATCGACAATTGTATGTCCAGGTATAGAACAATAGACAGTTGTATGTACAGGTATATTATGTGCAAATTGAAATATAGACTGAGTATGTGTGTTAGATAAATAAGTGTATGAGTGAATAAATAGTGTGTGTTCCACAGTTATTGTCAAGTGTTCATGAGAGGCCTGAGGGAAGAAACTGTGCCTGTGATGGCCTGAGGGAAGAAACTGTTCCTGTGTCTGGCCGTTCTGGTGCTCAGAGCACTGTAGCGTCGACCAGATGGCAACAGTTCAAAGAGGGAGTGTGCTGGATGTGAGGGGTCCAGAGTGATTTTGCCAGCCCTTTTGCTCACTCTGGATAAGTACAGTTCTTGGAGAGAAGGGAGGGTTGTACCAATGATTCACTCAGCAGTCCGGACTACCCTCTGTAGTCTTCTGAGGTCAGATTTGGTAGCTGAGCTGAACCAGACAGTTATAGAAGTGCAGAGGACAGATTAAATGATGGCGGAGTAGAACTGTTTCAGCAGCTCCTGTGACAGGTTGAACTTCCTCAGCTGGCGAAGGAAGTACAACCTCTGCTGGGCCTTTTTAACAATGGAGTCTATGTGAGTGTCCCACTGACTCACTTTTAAAAAGTCAGGAAACCAGTTTTTTTTAAAACATATCTGTTAGTGATTTAGACAATTTCCAGAAAAGTTCCAATTATATTTTAATTTATCAAATTAATATAATAATCTCACTTATTTCTTAATGTTCTATAATGTGTCCAGTCTACTGTTTTCTTTACTTATGCTTAATGGTTATGCATGATTTTTTTTTGTCTAATAAAGGCTGAAATGGATTCATTAAACCAAGGGTTTTTTCTGCCACTTATCCTGAATCTTCTGAAAGGAGCATGATTATCACAAATAGCTAAGGGGGGTATTTAAAATATTCCTAAGCTTATTCTACGTCATCGTCATCCATAATATATGAATCACTGTTACACATTGTGGAAAAAGCTTATTCATTGAAATGTCTAAATTGTCTTTATAAATAAAATGAGGTCTACTCTTATGCGTTTTAAAATTTCTCACATAAGATATTTCACAGTGATTACTGACATTGTTATAAAAGAAACTCCAGCTGCAGAGAAACCATGTGGTACATTTGTTTCAACAACATCAAGTAAAGATGATTTATTTTTTTCATATAATGCGGTTGGAGAACTGATAAATTGTTCCAGACAAAGAGTTAACAATGTCCTTGAGTGGGTCTCATGATTGTGATATCCAGTCCCAGTTTA
>NW_015649998.1:1871625-1874743 GCF_001515625.1 Sinocyclocheilus rhinocerous
ATTTATCAAATTAATATAATAATCTCACTTATTTCTTAATGTTCTATAATGTGTCCAGTCTACTGTTTTCTTTACTTATGCTTAATGGTTATGCATGATTTTTTTTTGTCTAATAAAGGCTGAAATGGATTCATTAAACCAAGGGTTTTTTCTGCCACTTATCCTGAATCTTCTGAAAGGAGCATGATTATCACAAATAGCTAAGGGGGGTATTTAAAATATTCCTAAGCTTATTCTACGTCATCGTCATCCATAATATATGAATCACTGTTACACATTGTGGAAAAAGCTTATTCATTGAAATGTCTAAATTGTCTTTATAAATAAAATGAGGTCTACTCTTACGCGTTTTAAAATTTCTCACATAAGATATTTCACAGTGATTACTGACATTGTTATAAAGAAACTCCAGCTGCAGAGAAACCACGTGGTACATTTGTTTCAACAACATCAAGTAAAGAAGATTTATTTTTTTCATATAATGCGGTTGGAGAACTGATAAATTGTTCCAGACAAAGAGTTAAAAATGTCCTTGAGTGGGTCTCATGATTGTGATATCCAGTCCCAGTTTAAATCATCCATTAAAACCTGTTCAGATTTGGTGCAATTGTGAAGCAAATCAATGAGCAATGTGATGGCTTGACTTGGTTTTGCAGAAATAATTGAATAGCCAATAACTGAAAAGCCATCTATTCTAAGGACATAACCCTCTATATGTATCGTATCATTTGTGATTGTGTTTTTTAACAATGTCTCAGTGTCATCTGAGTCTGCCCATATTCGAAATGAGCGAACATTAAGAAGGAAAACTGTAATTCATTACAAGATCCTGTGATGCTGCAAGTCTGGAGTAATGACTGGAGTATTAAATTACATAAAAATATTTTACAATGTAAAAATACTTTAAAAATATTATATTATGTTTTGACTGCAGATGTGGTTCATACAGATAATGTTTTGACTGTGCATTTAACTTCAATCATTCAAAACTACACTGAAACTAAAAACTCTTTGTTTTGACTGCACCTCCCTTGACAAAAGTGCAGAGTCCCAAAACAAAATCCAGTAAAGGAGGCTGCTCCTTGAAAGTGTTGTGAATCATTGATCCTGCAGCAGCTAATAACTAAACAACTGATCTTCTGCCCTCTAGAGTTTAGTCTGGCTGTGGTTCAGTTACGTGTGTCAAAGATCAAGGCGGACAACTTGGGAAGAGCACAAAAACTTGTGAAGAAGGCTGCAGGACAAGGTGCAAAAGTTGTAGGGTTATGACTACTATATTAATATTGGTTTATAAAAAAAATGCATTTAATAATCCATTATATATGTTTGTTTGCAGGAGTGCTTCAACTCCCCTTATGGAACCGGGTTCTTTGCTGAGTATGCTGAGAAGATCCCAGGAGAGTCCACACGGGTGTTGTCGGAGGCAGCCAGGGATTGTGGGGTCTATTTAGTGGGCGGTGAGACCCTCAGAAACAAACCAGCATGTTAGTGTGTTTGATGCCATTAATTTCCATGTCCCTTACATGACTGTGTCTTTGTTGTAGGTTCCATTCCTGAGAAGGATGGAGGAAAGCTCTATAACACCTGCTCAGTTTTTGGACCTGATGGGAAGCCGCCTGTCAAACACAGGAAAGTAAGTAACAGTAAAGTTTTTTATAATGTTTCAAAAGATTTCTAATTCAAATAAATGCTGTTCTTTTTGTTCTTAATATTTAGTTGAATCTTGTTTTTTCCTGCAGACTATTAGAGTAATGTTATCTATATATATAAACATGAACATAAACAGTTTCAGCTCAATTTAAATTTATTAATATAGCAATATTGTTCAACATTTAGTTAATATTGAAAGTTAACAGAATAACTTAACACTTAATTGCTTAAGTACTTTAAGATTAAAAACTTTGACTGGTAGATGAATAGTAAAAACCGTTAATAATGATCCAATGCTACAACACAAGTTTAAATGACAGCTTTCATGGAGAAGCAGGACTAGCATTTATCAAGGTTGAATTTAATGGCAAGGTTGGACATGGCATGATAACTAATTTGCAAGTGAACTGAAACGTTGTACAAGGCTAATTTATGTCCTTGTGCAGTGTAGGATTATAGGTTACTTTGTAATGAATACTAAATGAAGGATTTTTAAAACTTATTAAAAATATTGCTCCAGGATTGGGAAAACATTTCCCAGCAGAAAACTATTCGGGAATACCAGTGCTTATATATAATTTAATCCATACAAATTAGGCATTCAGTGTCTAAGGAGTGCAAGGGGAGGGAAAAAAAAGTTACATCTCTCTGGTTCTCTCTGTTTTCTGGCTCAGTGACACAGGTTTTGTGCATAGTTGTATGGGTTGGTATGGTAACTGTGCCCTCTTTTCATGCAGGGGTGAAGTTGACAAAAGCTGGGTCAGAGGAGGCTTCTGTATATGCTGACATAGGTGAGTTTGGTAACAGTTGCATTTAGATCATTAAAAGTAAAAGCTGTAGAGAATGTTTAAAACTGCTATTTGCAAAAATGCTATTACAGTAAGCTCTTAATATTATGTGGTCATGTTCATGTAACATGATACAAAAAATAATATACCGTCATCATGACATCCATTCAGCATGTTAAAATAGTAATAAAACTAAAATCTCAAAAAGCTCAAGTACTTTCACTGATGTTTTTATGCTTCTGTTTGTAAAAGTCATTAAAAGCAGTAGGTGTGGGTAACCACAGTGCACAGACATTTGATTTACTGCCGGGAACAAGTGCCTCACAGTTTGTACTTGTTGTACTAATCTTGTTGTATGTACAATACAACGATTTAAATTCTGTCTCCCCGAGGCCTTTAATTTACACTGACTTTGATACAATACTGAAAATATTGCACAGTGATTAATATCACTGTGAAAATATAAAAATTGAAAATGCAGTGCTAAAATGGTCTTTCTGCCACATTCAGCAATGCTGAATATATTTTAATTATATTTAGTTTCAACATAACCCCTTAACAGATAATAAAGAGAATGACATGACAGTGGAATATATTACTAATACAGTAACAAATACAGGAACTGCATTTGTGCTCCAGCCTGTCTAACTACTTCAGGTTAAACAGGTAAAGTTATGAAA
>NW_015649998.1:1875817-1878767 GCF_001515625.1 Sinocyclocheilus rhinocerous
TTGAAAGTGTTGTGAATCATTGATCCTGCAGCAGCTAATAACTAAACAATTGATCTTCTGCCCTCTAGAGTTTAGTCTGGCTGTGGTTCAGTTACGTGTGTCAAAGATCAAGGCGGACAACTTGGGAAGAGCACAAAAACTTGTGAAGAAGGCTGCAGGACAAGGTGCAAAAGTTGTAGGGTTATGACTACTATATTAATATTGGTTTATAAAAAAAATGCATTTAATAATCCATTATATATGTTTGTTTGCAGGAGTGCTTCAACTCCCCTTATGGAACCGGGTTCTTTGCTGAGTATGCTGAGAAGATCCCAGGAGAGTCCACACGGGTGTTGTCGGAGGCAGCCAGGGATTGTGGGGTCTATTTAGTGGGCGGTGAGACCCTCAGAAACAAACCAGCATGTTAGTGTGTTTGATGCCATTAATTTCCATGTCCCTTACATGACTGTGTCTTTGTTGTAGGTTCCATTCCTGAGAAGGATGGAGGAAAGCTCTATAACACCTGCTCAGTTTTTGGACCTGATGGAAAGCCGCCTGTCAAACACAGGAAAGTAAGTAACAGTAAAGTTTTTTATAATGTTTCAAAAGATTTCTAATTCAAATAAATGCTGTTCTTTTTGTTCTTAATATTTAGTTGAATCTTGTTTTTTCCTGCAGACTATTAGAGTAATGTTATCTATATATATAAACATGAACATAAACAGTTTCAGCTCAATTTAAATTTATTAATATAGCAATATTGTTCAACATTTAGTTAATATTGAAAGTTAACAGAATAACTTAACACTTAATTGCTTAAGTACTTTAAGATTAAAAACTTTGACTGGTAGATGAATAGTAAAAAACGTTAATAATGATCCAATGCTACAACACAAGTTTAAATGACAGCTTTCATGGAGAAGCAGGACTAGCATTTATCAAGGTTGAATTTAATGGCAAGGTTGGACATGGCATGATAACTAATTTGCAAGTGAACTGAAACGTTGTACAAGGCTAATTTATGTCCTTGTGCAGTGTAGGATTATAGGTTACTTTGTAATGAATACTAAATGAAGGATTTTTTAAACTTATTAAAAATATTGCTCCAGGATTGGGAAAACATTTCCCAGCAGAAAACTATTCGGGAATACCAGTGCTTATATATAATTTAATCCATACAAATTAGGCATTCAGTGTCTAAGGAGTGCAAGGGGAGGGAAAAAAAACAGTTACATCTCTCTGGTTCTCTCTGTTTTCTGGCTCAGTGACACAGGTTTCGTGCATAGTTGTATGGGTTGGTATGGTAACTGTGCCCTCTTTTCATGCAGGGGTGAAGTTGACAAAAGCTGGGTCAGAGGAGGCTTCTGTATATGCTGACATAGGTGAGTTTGGTAACAGTTGCATTTAGATCATTAAAAGTAAAAGCTGTAGAGGATGTTTAAAACTGCTATTTGCAAAAATGCTATTACAGTAAGCTCTTAATATTATGTGGTCATGTTCATGTAACACGATACAAAAAATAATATACCGTCATCATGACATCCATTCAGCATGTTAAAATAGTAATAAAACTAAAATCTCAAAAAGCTCAAGTACTTTCACTGATGTTTTTATGCTTCTGTTTGTAAAAGTCATTAAAAGCAGTAGGTGTGGGTAACCACAGTGCACAGACATTTGATTTACTGCCGGGAACAAGTGCCTCACAGTTTGTACTTGTTGTACTAATCTTGTTGTATGTACAATACAACGATTTAAATTCTGTCTCCCCGAGGCCTTTAATTTACACTGACTTTGATACAATACTGAAAATATTGCACAGTGATTAATATCACTGTGAAAATATAAAAATTGAAAATGCAGTGCTAAAATGGTCTTTCTGCCACATTCAGCAATGCTGAATATATTTTAATTATATTTAGTTTCAACATAACCCCTTAACAGATAATAAAGAGAATGACATGACAGTGGAATATATTACTAATACAGTAATAAATACAGGAACTGCATTTGTGCTCCAGCCTGTCTAACTACTTCAGGTTAAACAGGTAAAGTTATGAAATATTTTTTGTGCTCTTTCCCAACAACATAGCATGTTGTGGATATTTATCATGGTCTAAACATCTAGGTGTCTCATCCAAACATCTTAAAATAATTCAGCTATATTTTTAGATACTTAATAATGAATGTGTTTGAGCTGTTTATCTATGTATTTTGAAGACAGATACATTCATATTCTTAGCTTGACATGTTTTATTCTATTGTATGCAGTTGCAGGTCTTTCGTTTAGCTGATTGTATGGAAAAAGGAGGATAATCAATACAAGAAAAGCTTAAACCAATGGTTTTGAATGAAGTTTGCACCATCTCAAGCTGATTCATCCTCTGAAATGAAACTGTGAATCACTTCCAGTCAATCACAGTTAATAAGCAAGCATTATGAAAGTTAGCAGAATTAACCCAGTATTTCCAAACCATGTTACACATCAGTCTCAGGACAGGAAGCCCATTGCTCCACATCGAACAAGATCATGTCAGAGCCCTCGCAACATGAATCATCTGCAACACAAAGGAATGATCATCATATAACAAATTCACATTGATCATCAAGTAGCCTACATAGAACTTACACATTTGCGTTTCTTTCTTTTTCGATCTCAGTCCCATTTTCTGATTATCGTATTGCTCACTTTACAGAACATCAACTTGTTTTACATGTTACATCACTGATTCAGCAGGTTGTTTTCTATGACAATAAAGTAGGATGGCTGAAATTACCTACAAATACATAGAATGTGTAGCTTCCTGGCTTAAAAAATGTTGGACTCTTCAACTGATGATTCATAATGAGCTTTATTAAAGATCCGTCACCGTAGATTTGTAGTAATCACCGTTAAATGCCATAAGACATCACGAATCACCGTAAGAGCTTTGTATAAAGAAAACAAACACAAAACATAATATAAATAAACCTT